>NC_084748.1:40070305-40075305 GCF_033978785.1 Entelurus aequoreus | reverse complement strand
AACAAACACGCAGGTGTTTTTATGCAGGATTAATTTGTGGCATATTAAATATAAGCCTGGTTGTGTTGTGGCTAATAGAGTATATATATATGTCTTGTGTTTATTTACTGTTGTAGTCATTCCCGGCTGAATATCAGGTCACCCCCGGCTCTCACAGCATCTTCCCTATCTGAATAGCTTCAACTCCCCACTAGTCCTTCACTTGCACTTTACTCATCCACAAATCTTTCATCCTCGCTCAAATTAATGGGGAAATTGTCGCTTTCTCGGTCCGAATCTCTCTCACTTCATGCGGCCATCATTGTAAACAATAGGGAACTTTGCGTATATGTTCAACTGACTACGTCACGCTACTTCCGGTAGGGGCAAGCCTTTTTTTTTATCAGATACCAAAAGTTGCAATCTTTATCGTCGTTGTTCTATACTAAATCCTTTCAGCAAAAATATGGCAATATCGCGAAATGATCAAGTATGACACATAGAATAGATCTGCTATCCCCGTTTAAATAAAAAAAATTCATTTCAGTAGGCCTTTAAGCCGTCCTGACAGACATCTGTTGATATATGAAAGACGATGAGAGATTATCACTCTTTTACATCATACAAATGCTGCCTTTTTGGTAGGTCATCATTGAAAATGAAATGCTGTTTTTAATTGTCTTACCCTGGATAAATAAAATGTTAAATACATATATAAATGCATGTAAACTAGTAAGTGATGACGCCAGTGTTTTGCTAAATGTTTATATACTACTGTGGGGGGAGGTGTGGCCAGCGCTGCCGGCAGGAGCAAAGGTCACCGTCTCTGTCCATGGTGCTGAGGACAGAGCACCATCAGACGGGGGCGTGGCAGTGCTGACGGCGAGACACAGCTGGCAGGTGATTAGAATTCACAGGTGGTATGTGTTAATCTAATCATCTGTTATCTTTAACAGTAAGCGGCCGGGAGCAGGGGGGGAGAGAGGATACGGACGTGGCTGAAAAGTCGCGTCCTGCCGGAGAGAAAACTTCTGTTAAAACTCATGATTATTAAAAAAACCTTGTTAAAACCTGCACGCTTGGCCCCTGTGCCGTGTCTGACAGTGGGACTGCGAGGACGCAACTTCCAAAACTACATTTCCCAGAAGGCTTAGCACTGTAGATGGGAACTGGAGGTAGGTCTGAGCAACGTAGTAGAACGTTGTTGTTCTTGCTTTTGCCTACACAAGAAACAAAAGTAGGTTTTGATTATGACGTTCGCATTTCAGACCCGCTTGGGGGCAACTTCAATTGGCGAAAATGACGCTGGTTGGCCAAAATGTGCGGGGAAATTGTGGGCATTGGACACAATTGAGATGCTGCGCTCAATACGCGGGCATTGGTGGAAGTTGTGTAAATTGGCGCAATTGCGACTGTGCAAATTCTTGGAGGGACTGGTTAAAATCTATATCCTCGAGGGATTCAGGGTAAATGTTATCCACCCACTGCGCTGCCCCCGGTGTCAATGCCATGTACAAAATGTTCAAGGTATTCCTTCCCTCTTCTGATTATATACACAGTTGAGGTCAGCAGGTCCACAACTGGCACCGACCACAGCTTTGCTCGGCAACCTTAGCAGCCCTTTTGAAGGTGTGAGGTGGAGACTCAAAAAATGGGGAACTCCTCAAAACGTTCCCAGGACACAGTCACCATACACTTAGAACTGCCTGGTCTGTTCACCATCATTCCGTGCCTTCATATTTCTTCCGGACCATAGGGCACACCGGGATTATAGGGCGCATTAAAGGAGTCATATTATTTTATTTTTTTTTCTAAATGGAAAACACTTCCTTGTGGTCTACATAACATGTAATTGTGGTTCTTTGGTCCAAATGTTGCGTAGATGATGTTTTACAGATAATTTTCAAGCCGCTTTCTGACAGTCGCTTCAGGATGCGCCGTATTGTGGGCGGTCTTATTTACGTGACATCTTTGCGGTGTAGCGTGCAAGGACGGGAGTGTTAAAAGATGGAGATATCTGTTTTAATGACATTCAAACTTTACTTAAATCAATAACGGAGCAGCATATTCTCATCCGGAAACAACAACACCGGAAATGTGTCCCGTGAAAAATCGTCCGACTGGAACTCTAATAACTAAAGTTCCTTGGTTGAATAATGTAAACTCACTACACCGATATGTTTTAGCGCTTTCATGGCGAGTTTACTGACACATATAAGTAAGAACTTTACACTACTTTATATTAGAAATGGCAACCGCGGAGGATGAATGTCTCTTAACAAGAAGATAGAGAAAAAGAAGAAGCTTATCAACTACGGTGTCGGCAGGGACTACAAAGGCGGATGCGCGCAATTTTTCAGGATTCATGCAGATCCCAAATACAGATCAGCAGGTACCAGAAGGTAAGAAAAGTTGCTTTTGCAGAATATTGCGAAACAAAACACCTTATACACACACCATAATAATACTCTTATATTGAAGCACATCAAGCGGTGTGGCTTCATAGCTTACCAAAGTCGTAGTAAAACATTTTGATAGATTTTTGAGCGCCGTGTGTAATGTTCTATATTTTCAATGGAACATATGACATGTTGGTGTTGGTTACTTGAGTCATATTGCCATCATAGTGCAGTCTACACGTATCTGTTATGTTTGACTGCCATCTACTGGTCACACTTATCATTTCACCATGTACCAAATACAATTGCTTTGAGGTCAGGAAGCAAAACCAGAATTAGTCCGTACATTAAGTGCACTGTCGAGGTTTGAGAGAAACAATTATTTTAAGTGTGCATTATAGAAATATATCCGGAAAAACTGTAACTTACCACGAAGTGTGGTTGCATATCTGATGATACAATTATACAGTCTATCACTGACCCGAGGCCTAGGATGTCTAAATAATGTGCACTGCTAAAAAAAAAAAATGGATTGAACACTCTTTTCAGTCATCCAATGTATTTGTCTCTGTGGGTGTAGGCAAGATTTCTAGTATACACACATAGAAACATAAACGTAAGGTAACCTAGTGGAAATGATCCCAATCAGGCCCCAAATCTAATCAGTTGTTACTAATCCCATTCCAGATAGTTTCATGAAAAACCGCCTATAACTTAACTGATTGACGGACAGACCAACGGCAACAAGGTAATAATCATCAGTTTTGACAGAGGTGTAGTTATTTAGCAATATTTGTATTATTGTGTTTTGAAGAGACAGGGCTGCGGAGCTGACGCAGAGCGCCGGGACGGACAAGCCTCACAGTGTCTTGGCTGAATGAGCAGGTATCGGACACGTCGGTCTCCTCTGGACGTAACCTCGCTCATAGACATACTGATAGACATTCACACCTCCCGCTGCCTCAGCAGAGCTACCAACATTATCAAGGACAGCTCCCACCCTGGCTTTGACCTGTTTGACCTGCTGCCCTCAGGAAGGCGCTACAGGGTCATCAGGTCTAAGACAAACAGACTCAAGAACAGTTTTTTCCCTAAAGCCATAACCACGGTGAACTCTCACAGGCACTGATTTTATAGTTTAGCACCTCTCTGTGTGCAATTTTTACTTTCCACCCACAGTCTGAATGCTTCTGTATGTATGTACATAGTATAATATTTCATATTTAATATTTAAACAACACATTCAGAACATTCGTTCTCAGGACCGGACTGTGCACCTTACCTCCTTTTGCACTATTTTTTATTTTCTTTCCTTCCTATGTTTTGCATATGTGCAGACTGTCGCACTGATACTGGAGTTGCTTTTAATCTCATTGTACCTGTGTATAGTGACAATGAAAGGCATTCTATTCTATTCATCCATGCTTATGTGTGCTATGGCTATGAGTTGTTTTTCCCTTGGCCTCAGTCTGGACCCCCCCCCCCCTCTCCAGGGGCCCAGGCTTAGACCGATTTTTTTTTCTCACCACCCCCCATTGTTTACCTGTATCTCACCTTTTTTGCCGGAAGTTGGCAGACCCGTCAGCAATCCTGTTCTGTCGCCCTGTAATGTTTGATCCTGTTCTGTCTCCCTGTAATGTTTGTCTGCTCTTGAATGGGATTGTGCTGAAAATTAAATTATTATTATTAATTATTAAAGTATTTCTGATTCTGATTCTGATTCTGATTGGACACTGGCCGAGAGTTAGTGGGCGGCTGGTGGTGGTGTCGGCTCTCTTGGTTGCTTTGTTGGGTCTGCTCCTTTCTCTGGTTGCATCAGCCCTTCTCTTTTATTGTCTGTAATGTCCTTTGTGTTTTTTGATGTTTCTCTCTTACACACATGCTTATGTGTGCTATGGCTAGGAGTTTTTCCCCCTTGGCCTCAGTCTGGACCCCCTCTCCAGGGGCCCAGGCTTAGACTGATTTTTTTTTTCTCATGCTCCCAGTGTTGACCCATCTCTCACCTTTTTTGTAAGGGGCGCATCAGCGATCCTGTTCTGTCTCCCTGTAATGTTTGTCTGCTCTTGAATGGGATTGTGCTGAAAATCTTAATTTCCCCTCTGGGATTATTTAAGTATTTCTGATTCGGATTCTGGTTTTCAGTGGTATAGATTTGCAATGTTCATAAAGTGCTTAAAGTGAAAGGGTGGTTACCTGCTCGAGAAAAACAAGAAAGGTGACATTGGCGCCCACTGCAGCCGTCAGTGTACCCTCGCTGGTGACCAGGTGGAGACCCTTGGGTGCTTGCATGGGGCACTGCTGCCTCCTGGCTGTGTATTCCACAATGACTCCAGCTGTACAGTTGTTCGATACCACCTTCCTATAGCTAGAATATAAACATATAGATAAGACCAATTAGTCTCATGACAAAACACATATGTTCATGTCATTCTGAAATAAAGCAAAAGCCAACTGTTGAAGATGCAAAAAGTTTGCAGAAAGTGGCGGAATGTGATTTGTGTCAGAAAGAAAACTAAGTTGATGGTAAATTAAATAGCCTTTTTGATTTTCATTTCCTTTTTTACAGCTAAAGCAATTTAAAAGCTTAATGAAAAACTTTGTTTCAGTCATTTATATTTACAC
>NC_084748.1:39952805-40060305 GCF_033978785.1 Entelurus aequoreus | reverse complement strand
AGTAGGACATATTGTGTTCACTATCTTTGTTTCTGGCACCGTTTCCAGTTCTGTGCTTTTATATTTAAGTCTGCTTCCTGTTGTGGTCTTGTGTTCTTGCAGTACCTTTACTCTTGTCTATTACCTGACCGCTTCTATGTGAGCTACCTCTCTTTGTTTATAATGTCTATTTTCTGCTGGATCTACTCTCTATTGTATGCTGCAGTTGTTACATATCTGTAATATTGAACATGGTAATTGTTAGAATAATCATGTATACATACAAACGTATTATCACACAACTTTAGTATGCTTAAAGTCCGTTGCTATAGTTATTAGCTATTGTGCTCAAGCTGCATGTTTTCTATCTGTATAAGGACAAAACTTCTTGTCTGAGGGGTGGCATCAGCCGCAGATGTTATCTTTGTTTTAGCCCGCTAACAGCCAAGGACTTCAAGGACCTCAACGAAGATAAGATGACAGCACGCAGACGAAGCAGAAACAAGGCAATCACAAGGCCCCAGCACATCCCGTCACGTATTGTGCGTACTGGGCCTGTTTTGCATGATATATGTGACCACTCCTTTTAGAGGCGGCTTCAGTGATGTTGACTGTTGAACTCCTGAATAAATAGAGGGACGCGGGAGCTGTACCTTAGAGCGTAGGGCGAGACTGTGACTAAGTGTGCAACTCCATGCGTTCTCCCCATGAGCTAAATTGAACTCTGTCTCTGCATGGTTCCTTGCTTCTTGTCTGATTAATAGATGTCATCAGTGTTTGAACCTGACAGTAATTGTTATATATTGTATATATTATATACAAATATAATATATAAGTATGTATCATATACTGTATATATAATATGTAAATATTACATATATGTTATATTTTATATTGCTATTACAGTAAATGTTTTGTCTACTTTATACCTGCATTATCCTTTCCATCCTTACACTTTCCATCCTTTTTAACTGAGCTACTGTGTGGAACAATTTCCCTTGTGGATCATTAAAATGTGTCTACGTCTAAGTCTAAGGAGGCTGCAGAGCAAGCTGTTAATCAATAGTCAATATAGCTCTGTGGACACAACATTGTAGTACCAGTTCATTATTATGGGCCTGCTGTGATACAAGCAGCCCATATTATTATTGCTCATACTTCAAACTTCATTGTTATTATAGTTCCGCACATTTCTCTTACGTCTAATACAGGGGTGTCCAAAGTGCAGCCCGGGGTCCATTTGTGGCCCGCAGCTAGTTGTTTACCGGCCTGCCAGACATTGTGGAAATACTATTGTAAAAATAAAAAAGAACATTAAAAAAAGTGCAATGAGGTGAAATCTAACGAGAAAAAGTTGCAATATTGACACAAAAGCTGCCATGCAGGCTGTTTTTTTTTCTTTTGTCTTTCTTTATTTTTATTTTTTTGCCATTGCTCAAAAAAAAAAAAAAATAATGACAAAAAATCCATGATATAATTATATAGAATTATTTTCAGGGCTCCAATTACTTCAAATATTTCACTTTAAAATGTTGTATGTTGTAAATATTGCATATATTGTGTAGTAGCCATATAAAAACATCAAAGTTTTCTTTGACAAAAGCGCATAAAACAAACAAAATAATAGTTCCAGCATAAAATTGACAGATATATCTGAAGTTGATCTCATAACTTAAGTGTTGAAAGTAAAAGAAAAACCTAATAAAAATGTATCACTTTATGAGTGGGGCACCTTTTGGATCCCAAATATATTTAGTGATTTTTTTATTTATCTTTTCACTGTGATTACTCAAAAATATGAAATAATTCAAATCAATGGTGTCCTGCATTATTGATCGTTTAGGGCTCTAATTACTAAATATTGTTCATTTCAGTTTTACTATAAAAAAACAAAGTTGTTTTTGACAGAAAAGCCATAAAACATTTTTTTTAATTTGTATTACTTTATGTCAACTTGAAGTTGATATAGAGATTTACTGTAAGCGTAAAATAACTTAAAAAAAATAATAATCCGACTTATTTTTAACATTTTAATGACTGAGACCCTTTATGGTCCCCGGGACCCCTAAAGCTAAAATAAATAAAAAATCAGTATATTTTGTTATGGTTGGAAAATTAAAAATATCAAAATGGCCCCCATATGCTTTAATTTTTCCGTGTGCGGCCCTCAGTGGAAAAAGTTTGGACACCCCTGGTCTAATACGAGACGAACCGGCCAACCCACCCCCACATATGTTATACCATCGGAAAGGTCTCGTTGGCGCAGATGGTGGGACTTTAAGTTGGGAACTTTTCGTGCTACCATGGCGACGCTATTCCGAAAACTACATCGCTATGGGCCAATTGAATGGGTACGCAACCTTTATAATGGCGGAGATTGTCAGCAGAACCCTCCAAACTGCGAGATTACCTCCTCTTGTCGCTCAGCCATTCTTTCCCTTAACGTCTCGTTTTGTTCACACACTTGTCTACTTTAACCCTGGCTAAAACGATAGCATGATAAACGATATCATGCTAGCAAGCTAACTTAAGCATGCTAACTTTTACATCTAATTTTACTTTTTTTCCCCCTCTATTTCCGCAGCCAAACACCTTAAAGTCATATAACTTGGTATATGAAAAATGTTAACTGGGGACGGCGTGGCGCTGGTTGGGAGAGTGGCCGTGCCAGCAACCTGAGGGTTCCTGGTTCAATCCTCAGCTTCTACCAACCTAGTCACGTCCGTTGTGTCCTTGAGCAAGACACTACACGTGTCTTGCTCAGCTCCCGCCATCAGTGTGTAAATGTGGAAATAGTGTCAAAGCGCTTTGAGTACTTTGAAGGTAAAAAAGCACTATACAAGTATAACCCATTTACCATTAACGTTAGCACACATGCTAAATGTTAGCAATTTTATGTAAGCATGCTAACATTTTAGGCTAGCTCCGTAGGTCGTTTTGTACAGTTACACCTACAACTCACAGATTCAGACCCTCGGCACCATCTTCAAAGCACGGCGGCTTTCGGCGACCCCTGGCCAAAAATCCAGGGCACAGATAGCAAGCCCATCAAAATTTCTGCGAGAATTTTGTAGTTCCACCCTTGCCGTTGTTACCTTACTGCCTGGGCATGTCTTCAGTGTTCTGTGCATCCTACTGCATTTCCAAGTTGCTGTTCTGTGTAGCCAGCGTTTGATCATTCTTAGTACGCCGTTTTGCCTCCACCTTTCATGGTGAGTGCTTTGTTTTTACTAGAGATGTCCGAAATGGCTTTTTTGCCGATATCCGATATTCCGATATTGCCCAACTCTTAATTACCGATTCCGATATCAACCGATACCGATATATACAGTCGTGGAATTAACACATTATTATGCTTAATTTTGTTGCATTAAACAATGTAACAAGGTTTTCCAAAATAAATCAACTCAAGTTATGGAAAAAAATGCCAACATGGCACTGCCATATTTATTATTGAAGTCACAAAGTTCATTATTTTTTTAACATGCCTCAAAACAGCAGCTTGGAATTTGGGACATGCTCTCCCTGAGAGAGCATGAGGAGGTTGAGGTGGGCGGGGTTGAGGTGGTGGGGGCTAGAGGGTAGCGGGGGGTGTGTATTGTAGCGTCCCGGAAGAGTTAGTGCTGCAAGGGGTTCTGGGTATTTGTTGTGTTGTGTTTATGTTGTGTTACGGTGCGGATGTTCTCCCGAAATGTGTTTGTCATTCTTGTTTGGTGTGGGTTCACAGTGTGGCGCATATTTGTAACAGTGTTAAAGTTGTTTATACGGCCGCCCTCAGTGTGACCTGTATGGCTGTTGACCAAGTATGCCTTGCCTTCACTTGTGTGTGTGAAAAGCCGTAGATATTAGAGTTAGAGTTAGAGTTAGAGTTTGAGTTTATTTCGAACATGCAAGCATACAACATGATACATCACAATTTCCAGTTTCTCTTTTCAACATGTTCGAAAAGGAGTAGGAAGAAGCAGAGCTTATTTAATCCTACCCCTTTTCTTTACATAACAGTTGCTGAACCTTTTTTATTCACTTCCTGTTCTCAATTTATTCACAATAAACTCCATATGTAATCACAATAAAAATAAATAAATAAATAATAGTAAGAATTTAATAATAATAATTGGTGAAGTAAGTCATATTTCATATGGTGAGATAAGTAAGATTACTTTAAGAATGAATGAATGAATGAATGGATGAAATAAATTGAAAATGTTTGTCATGGTTCTTCTTCTTTGTACTTTGTAAACACTTTAAGTTTGAAGAGTTTCTTGAAGTGGATCATATTAGTACATTGTTTGATTGCTTTGCTTAATCCATTCCATCATTTAATTCCACATACTGATATACTGAAGGTCTTAAGTGTTGTACGTGCGTACAAATGTTTTAAATTACATTTTTCTCTAAGATTATATTTCTCCTCTTTTGTTGAGAAGAATTGTTGTATATTCTTGGGTAGCAGGTTATAGTTTGCTTTGTGCATAATTTTAGCTGTTTGCAAATTCACCATGTCGTGGAATTTCAGTATCTTTGATTCAATAAATAAAGGATTTGTATGTTCTCTATATCCAACATTATATATTATTCTAACTGATCTTTTTTGTAACACCGTTAATGAATGAAGTGTACTTTTGTAATTATTTCCCCATATTTCTACACAGTAGCTCAGATATGGTAACACTAGTGAGCAGTATAGACTATGAATTATGTGATTGGACCGGCGCGCAAAGGCAGTGCCTTTAAGGTTTTATTGGCGCTCTGTACTTCTCCCTACGTCCGTGTACCACTCCGTACAGCGGCATTTTAAAAAGTCATCAATTTTACTTTTTGAAATCGATACCGATAAGTACCGATGTTACATTTTAAAACATTTATCGGCCGATAATATCGGCAGTCCGATATTATCGGACATCTCTAATACTAATACCGGTATACCGTACAACCCTACTTTGGCATCTTAGTCAGTCGAGCCACTCTTTGTGAGCCACAGCCAACTATAGACTCTTTATCGACCGTATCAACCAGCATTTCATTGCATCTGGGAGTCACGATTCACGCTTGTACAGCAAACCGTAACAATTATAGGGGCAGTTTGTAGTTGCAGACACCTCGATAGAAGAACTGATGAATAATGAATCCCGATCTAAACACACACACTATATCCGTAGATTCTCGTGGAGATTAAGCATGGTAGGATGGATTTCAATGGTAACAAATCTTCACTCACGTCATGATGAGTGTCTCTTCCCCGGGCTCTCCCAGCACACCATCCACAAAGAGAGGGATACTGATGAAGCTGTACTTGCTCCACTGCCGTCCTTCGTCGAAGCTCAACCTGGAAAGATAAACATCCATTACACTGGGACCCCACACACTAATCCCCCTTGGCTGTGTGCACAAGCTAATGACCCTGAGAGTTGTCCAGACTGTATTTCATATTCCGCATAGGGCTCAGGTGCGCCGGTGGAGATTGATCACCAGTAGCAAAGACTCTCCATAAATTTAAAGACAGGCAGGTGCAATCAAAAATACAATAGTCAATGCATGTTCAGAAGCTAATGAGTGATTTTCTGTCCGTTATAATAATGCCCCCAGGTTAGACAACAAACTCATTTGTTTTTGTTTCACGACCTTAATACTGTGAGCTTTATCTCCGGGAATGAATCACGCTATAACTCACCACAGGTGTCTAATGGGAAGCGGAGTATGTCTTATTGCAACTAACGCTCCTCCTTGGTCGAGATACAGCACGGCGTATTCCTCATTGAAGATCTTCAAGAGCAAAACAAAAAAGACAGATAAAGTTAGAGTGCTCACTCTTGACTGAAGGAGTTTGTTTGATCATACCGAGGGGTCAGAAACCCGCGGCTCTAGAGCCACATGTGTAAAAAGAGATGTGTAAAAAATGGAAAAAGATTAATATATTTTCTGTAGGAGAACAAACATGACACAAACCTTCCTAATTGTTAGAAATCCCACTGTTTATGTTATACATGCTTCACTGATGAGAGTATTTGGCGAGCACCGTTTTTGTCCTACTAATTTCAGCGATCCTTGAACTCATCGCAGTTTGTTTACGTGTACAACTTTCTCCAATGCTGCCACAGAAAAACGAGTTTTTTGCCACTCCTTCTCTGTCTCATTTTGTCCACCAAACGTTTTATGCTGTGCGTGAATGCACACAGGTGAGCTTTGTTGATTTTATTGATTTGCTGGTGTGCTTATCAGGCATAGTTGGTCAATCCGTGACTGCAAGCTAATAAAGGCTAACATGCTATTTAGGCTAGCTGTATGCACATATTGCATCATTATGCCTCGTTTGTAGTTATATTTAATTTCCTTTACTTATGTCCTCAGTGTATTCAATTTATATTTGCATGTCTCATGACACATTATCTGTATGTAATATTGGCTGAATTGCTCATAGTTGTTTATGTGCCACGTTGTTCCAGACCACAGCAAACATTATCCAGCTCGTAAAGATTGTAATAAATCCATTAAAAGAAGACAGCCTGCCGTTTCCTTTAACTTGGACACACACATATATACCTTTGGCCATTTTCAGCCAGTAATTTCCAGGAGTTATCTCATCCTGTGAGAAGCCTCCGTTTTACTAATGATTTCCAATGTTGCAAAAATGTGTAGAATAATAATTAAAATACAACATTTCTGTCAACTAAGATTTGCGTCAGCCTTTGAGATTAGGCTAATTTAGCTAATATAGACACTTACATCATGCGTTGTCTTAATTATAACTTATATAAGGCTTTTAATTGTTTGCAGGTCCAGACATATAGTTTTTATTTATTTTTGGTCCAATATGACTCTTACAACATTTTGGGTTGCCAAACCCATGGATTATACAAACACTTTGGGTTATTTTTAAAAGAACAGTGGTACGTACCTCGACTTACAAAAAGGGTTTTGAGATATGAGCTGTCTCTCGGCTCATTATTATGCTTTAAATTTGAGTTACGAGCCTCCCTCCTGCTAGTTGGCATAGAAAATGTCTCAGTAATTCCTGATGGATCTGCCCAATTAAGCATCCGGTCTTACTCGCGAGGATCAAATTCCAAATGAGCTAATATTTGCAAAACATAACAACGTTTCTCAGTTTAAACGTTAAGTATCTTGTCTTTGCAGTCTATTCAATAGAATATAGGTTGAAAAGGATTTGCAAATCTTTGTATTCTGTTTTTATTTACGATTTACACAAAGTGCTAACTTCACTGGTTTTGGGTTTTTGTAATCTACTGATTACTGCTGGCAAAGACGTCGGCTCGTTATGGAGACTTCTTCTAGCAGGCGCTGTCACATGAATCTGTTTCACCAATCCAACGTAAGCACGAGTGACGTTGGACTGGACCTGGCAGTCACATAACTGCATTCAAATTAAAATACACAGTAAAAAGTGACATGACGTCAGATGAGGCGATGTCAACATGTACCTTATAAACTAGGACATTTATATCATAAGAGGTCATCTGTGACAGTAGAAATGTTCACATTTCAGCCTGCAAGAATTCCCCTTTTAACAGTGGCGATTGTCAAAAGTGTTAAAATATGTAATTTTGTGTTTACATTTCATTGATTAAATATGAAATAGAATGCGTTAGAATTTATTGAGGATGATGATGTTTGGAAGATCTGTTTGAGGCTAGATCAGTTTTTGATTAACAGCAAAATGTGCAAATCCACGATCTTCAAATACAAACGATTGCCAGAGAATTTTTTAAGTTTCATTCCGTTGTTCCGATTTGACATGTAAGTGACAAATATAAGCACCTTTATATATTTTGTCTTTGTACTCATGTTGAGAGAGTAGCTGAAAAAAAGCTTCCCCTACTTAAAAGACAGCAATCACCACGACTTCCAACTAAAGAAAACATGTAGTGGCACGCACACGCACACGCACGCGCACACACACACACACACACACACACACACACACACACACACACACACACACACACACACACACACACACACACACACACACACACACACACACACACACACACACACACACACACACACACGCACACACACGCACACACACAGACACACACACATACATCATTAGGACCACCCTTTCTAGATACAGTATATACAAATTTGTATTTACAACATTAATAATACATACAAACTGTGCAAATATAAAAAATAAGTAAGCTTTTAGTAATTTGTTTGTATTTTTATTTTTTGTTGGTAATTTTTTTTTTAATTTTCATTATTTACTTCAAGTTCTTACAGATGGGTCTCTATATACATCCATCCATCCATCCATCCATATGGATGGGTCTCTATAAACATATTTATTTTATTTTATTTTATACATTTTGGCCAAAGGGGGGGCATTTCAATTTCTTACACACACTTGTTATTTCATATGTTCACCAGAGGGGGAACGGCTGATGACAAACGAGTCACGGACCACAGATGGCCCCTGTGCCACACTTTGGGCCAACCCAGCTGTAGAAGCTAACTGTAAATGGCCACTATAGTCTTAGTACCATGGTGTATTTGTTCATTCTTTGGTCACATATGGGACGCGGGTTGTCTTAAGTCAGCACCGGAAGTCGTACAATCAGCTAATCACCTGGCGGGTTTTTTCCGGGATAAATAGGGAAATCCTTCTTTAGCTGCCGTCTTGTTTTATCATACATTGCTGCCTTTGCACCTGTCAATGTTTACTTTTAGTATGCACATCAAATCAACAAAAAATCCTGACTTTGGAGCAATGTTCACGGACTCTAGTATTTGGCTCTCTATTAGATGCAATGGGTTTTCCGTATTGGGACCATGATATCGGTCCTAACTTGTTCACCGGTCCTCATATGGAAGGTACCGTAATTTCCGGACTATAAGCCGCTACTTTTTCCCCTCGTTCTGGTCCCTGCGGCTTATACAAGGGTGCGGCTTATTTACGGCCTGTTCTTCTCCGACACCGACGAAGAGGATTTCGGTGGTTTTAGTACGCAGGAGGAAGACGATGACACAATGATTAAAGACTGACTTTTCATATACCGGTAGGCTGGTTATTTTGATAACGTACAGGCGAGCACTTTGTATTACTTTGCACCGTTGTATTATTTGTACTCTGCACGAATGCTGTTCGCCATGTCAAAGATGTGAAAGTTTGATTGAATGATTGAAAGATTTATTGTTAATAATTGTTAATGTCATCTCTGTCCCGACAATCCCCTCCGTGGTAGCAGGAACCCCTATATACTACGGTAATTACACATCAAAACCCTGCGGCTTATAGTCGGGTGCGGCTTATATATGGAGCAATCTGTATTTTCCCCTAAATTTGGCTAGTGCGGCTTATAGTCAGGTGCGGCTTATAGTCCGGAAATTACGGTACTTTTCCTTGTTGATGTCTCAAGAAGCGTAGAAATACAAGAACACACACACACACCCTAACTAAATAAGAAGTTACTCACCGATTACCTTGTACTTGAGTAGTTATTTTTTATTTTTACTGAATACTAACTCAAGTCATTATTTCCATGAGTAATTTTTAGTTGATACAAATTACTCTAAATTAACAGTAGTTTTAATTGAATTACATTTTTGGCTACTCTACCCACCTCTGATTATGAATAGAATGTTAGACATAGAATAGATAAAAATAAAAATGATGATCACATGCCTATTAGTAATACTTTACACCCACACCTCATTATCTCTCTTGTCTGCATATATTTCTGCTCTCCTGTCACTCATTCCACTGCCAGTTTATCTTCATTGTTCTTATTGAAGGTGTTTTTTTCATGGCTTTTTCCTTTCCTTTTCACAATTGTGTACTTTTGCCGGATCTTGTTGTCGTTTTTTTTAGAAATTGCAGATAAACGTCTGACTTAATACCAAGAATCTGCTCGTGCAAATTTTGCACTGGACCTACTGGCCTCTTAATCATTTAAGACCACCCCCCATCAAATTATCAATAAATATGCATTTTTAAAAGATAAAACATTCATGAAATGTTACAGTGTAGTAATGCGCTCACCTGTCTCCATGTGTTGCCTGCATCCGAAGTGATGTAAACGCTGATATTGCGGTTGGTGAGCTCGGAACCAAAGGACCCTGTAGAAAAAGACAAATCAAGTACTTTATGTACAGTATACTGAATATGCTTGCTTATGTAAACAGAAATCAAATGAACAACATATTTGACAAGGCAACAGTCGTATGTAAAAGGTGAAGGTTGCTATTTTGATGCAACACAAACAAGGTTATTTATGTAACCCATTTGTAATATTACATCTATTGTAGGGAAATCTCGTCCGACTAGAATAAACTGAAAAGTACTTATAAAGCTGCAGATGGAAATTCACTTGTTAATACCTTCTGAATGTTGCATTTGTCTTGCATTCAATAAACTGACTAACCATATATTTATCATACATATATACGTTGTGTAATTCGTAAATAAAAACAGAATACAATGGTTTGCAAATCCTTTTCAACTTATATTCAATTGAATAGACTGCAAAGACAAGATATTTAATGTTCGAACTGAGAAACTAAATTGTTTTCGGCAAATAATCATAACTTAGAATTTAATGGCAGCAACACATTGCAAAAAAGTTGGCACCGGGGCATTTTTACCACTGTGTTACATGGCCTTTCCTTTTAACAACACTCAGTAAACGTTTGGGAACTGAGGAGACCAATTTTGGAATATTTTCAGGAGGAATTCTTTCCCATTCTTGCTTGATGTACAGCTTAAGTTGTTCAACAGTCCGGGGGTCTCTGTTGTGTTAATTGACGCTTCATAATGCGCCACACATTTTCAATGGGAGACAGGTCTGGACTACAGGCAGGCCAGTCTAGTACTCGCACTCTTTTACTATGAAGCCACGCTGTTGTAACACGTGGCTTGGCATTGTCTTGCTGAAATAAGCAGGGGCGTCCATGATAACATTGCTTGGATGGCAACATATGTTGCTCCAAAACCTGTATGTACCTTTCAGCATTAATGGTGCCATCACAGATGTGTACGTTACCCATGCCTTGGGCACTAATACACCCCCATACCATCACAGATGCCGGCTTTTGAACTTTGCGCCCATAACAATCTGGATGTTTTTTTTCTTCTCTGGTCCGGAGGACACAATGTCTACAGTTTCCAAAAACAATTTGAAATGTGGACTTTTCCACTTTGCATCAGTCCATCTTAGATGAGCTCGGGCGGCGTTTCTGGGTGTTGTTGATAAATGGCTTTTGCTTTGCATAGTATAGTTTTAACTTGCACTTACAGATGTAGTGACAAACTGCAGTTACTGACAGCGGTTTTCTGAAGTGTTCCTGGGCCCATGTGGTGATATCCTTTACACACTGATGTCGCTTTTTGATGCAGTACCGCCTGAGGGATCGAAGGTCCGTATTATCATCGCTTACATTCAGTGATTTCTCCAGATTCTCTGAACCATTTGTAGATGGTGAAATCCCTAAATTCCTTGCAATAACTCGTTGAGAAATGTTGTCCTTAAACTGTTTGACAATTTGCTCTCGCATTTGTTGACAAAGTGGTGACCCTCGCCCCATCCTTGTTTGTGAATGACTGAGCATTTCAGGGAAGCTGCTTTTATACCCAATCATGGCACCCACCTGTTCCCAATGAGCCTGTTCACCTGTGGGATGTTCCAAAAAAGTGTTTGATGAGCATTCCTCAACTTTCTCAGTCTTTTTTTGCCACTTGTGCCAGCTTTTTTGAGACATGTTGCAAACATCAAATTTTAAATGAGCTAATATTTGCAAAAAATACAAATTTCCAGTTCGAACGTTAAGTATCTTGTCTTTGCAGTCTATTCAATTGAATATAGGTTGAAAAGGATTAGCAAATTATTGTATTCTGTTTTTATTTACGATTTACACGAAGTGCCAACTTCACTGGTTTTGGGTTTTGCACATTTCACAAAATACATGTGCTGTAATATTGTATTGTATCATGTGTGTGATTTAATTAAGTCAGTATTCATACCAAATAATTGACTAAAACATGGTACGCTGCTTTAAAGCATGCATGTATTTAGGTCAGGGGTGTCCAAACTTTTTCCACTGAGGGCCGCACACAGAAAAATTAAAGCATGTGGGGGCCATTTTGATATTTTTCATTTTCAAACCAGAACAAAATATATATATTTTTTATTTATTTTACCTTTAGGGGTCCCGGGGACCATTAAGGGTCTCAGTTATTAAAATGTTAAAAATAACTCAGATTTTTTTTTTTTTTAAATTATTTAACGCTTGCAGTAAATCTCTATATCAACTTCAAGTTGATATAAAGTAATACAAATTAAAAAAAATGTTTTATGGCTTTTCTGTCAAAAACAACTTGGTTTTTTTTATAGTAAAACTGAAATATGCAGTATTTAGTAATTAGAGCCCTAAAAGATAAATAATGTAGGACACCATTGATTTTAAATCATTCATATTTTTGAGTAATCACAGTGAAAAGATAAATAAAAAATCACTAAATATATTTGGGATCCAAAAGGTGCCCCACTCATAAAGTGATACATTTTTATTAGGTTTTTCTTTTACTTTCAACACTTAAGTTACGAGATCAACTTCAGATATATCTGTCGATTTTATGCTGGAACTATTATTTTGTTTGTTTTATGCGCTTTTGTCAAAGAAAACTTTAATGTTTTTATATGGCTACTACACAATATATGCAATATTTACCACATAAAACATTTTAAAGTGAAATATTTGAAGTAATTGGAGCCCTGAAAATAATTCATTATAACATGGATTTTTTGTCTTTTTTTTTTTTTCTGAGCAATGGCAAAAAAAGAAAAAGAAAGAAAGACAAAAGAAAAAAAAACAGCCTGCATGGCAGCTTTTGTGTCAACATTGCAACTTTTTCTCGTTAGATTTCACCTCATTCCACTTTTTTTAATGTTCTTTTTTATTTTTATAATGGTATTTCCAGAATGTGTGGCGGGCCGGTAAACAATTAGCTGCGGGCCGCAAATGGCCCCCGGGCCGCACTTTGGACACCCCTGATTTAGGTAGACATATTTCTTTTAACCATGTCATGTACTTTGACTCAAAAGCATTCAACCCTGTTGTAAATTATATGACTTTCTAAAATGTATACACTTTTAATAGATAAGCATTGATTAATTATGAGGTGGCGACTTGTCCAGGATGTATACCGCCTTCCGCCTGAATGCAGCTGGGATAGGCTCCAGCCACCCCCGCCACCCCGAGAAGGACAAGCAGTAGAAAATGGATGGATTCAATTATTTTTCTTTGGTTTATTGTAAACTTTTGAAGTTTTAATCATTGCAAATAAATAGAATTACATATTTTTTATAAAAGACTTCCAAACTAAAATACTAATATGGGGTGTCACAATTCGATATTGACATCGGATATCCCTCCGATATCCGCAAAAAAAACCCATCTAAAATACCCTGTATAAAGTCCGATACAAGCAGTTCTTCAGCGCATTTACTTGTGCAAAGCTGGACAGCCAATTAACATCTAAATGTCCTCCATAACCACTCAAAGTTGGTCTTTTCATAACAAAAAGGTAAACATGGTAGTCTGTAATGGGCTAGCAGAAGCTAGCAGCTACACAACAACACAGCAAACATTAGTACACCAAGCTAGACAAACGTAATAATTATTTTAACAATATTGCAGGCTAAGTTCTGAGTTCTTGGAGTTTGTATCCTGTATTAAAAACGGGTTGATTGATTGAGACTTTTATTAATAGATTGCACAGTACAGTACATATTCCGTACAATTGACCACTAAATGGTAACACCCGAATACGTTTTTCACGTTATTCAATTCATGGTTGTCTTCAAATTTCCTCCAGATAAATTCAAACAAAACAGAAACTCTGATAATTGCCCCCGATAAAAAGATCCCCCTGATCAAGAACTCCCTTGGTGCTCTGGGTGCATCTGTTAAAAGCAGCCTCAGAAACCTTGGGGGGGGGGGGGGGTTGTGTTTGATCAGTCCATGTCTTTGGAGGGTCACTGTCGTCAACTGACCAAAAACTGTTTTCATCATCTCAGAAATATTTCTAAAGTGAGAAATTTGTTGTCAAAATTGGATCTGGAAATGATCACTCACATGCTCACTTCGTCTTGCATTGACTATTGCAATTCTCTTTTCACTCTTTTAATCAAATCAAATCAACACTAAAGAGACTTCAGTCTGTACAAAATGCGGCTGCCAGACTTTTGACCGGTGCACCCAGAACCGCCCATATCACCCCCGTTTTATCCAGTCTTCATTGGCTTCCAGTTAAATTCCGCATTGAGTTTAAGATTTTAGTCCTGACATTCCGTGCGTTGCATGGTGGGGCCCCTCAGTACATCAATGACTTGCTATGCCTCTCCTCTCCTCTTCAGGGCGCAGCCTTCGGTCTTCAGGCCAGAATCTTCTAAAGATCCCAAAAACTTGTTTTAAAACCCGTGGAGACCTGGTATTCCAGGCTATAGCTCCCAGACTCTGGAACAATTTGCACCAGTCCCTCCGTGATCTTGACTGTGTTGAAACTTTTAAGAAACATTTGAAAACTTCTCTTTTTAGTAAAGCTTTTAGTTAACGCACCTTTTAACTATCAATTTTAATCCATTTTGTATCATTTTTATGATGTTGCCCCTGTTGTGTTAATTCAATTGTTGTTTTACTTCACCTATGTTTTGTACAGCGCTTTATAAAAAAAAAAATTACTTACTTACTAAAACAGAGCACGAGTCAATATAAACACGTATCAAATAACTATAGTTGCATTTTACTTTCACATACATATTCCTAAGACAGAAGTGAAAATAGCCAGTAACAAATGTGTCCGCATTATTTTAACTTACTGTCACGTGGAGGGTCGCAGCTCACTGCGGGGTTGTTCTCCCAGGATGCAGAACGGACAACTCCGGACAAAGCGTGAAGGTAGGACTATGATTTATTGTCATAAATCCTACACATTACAAAAAGACAGGAACCAAACAAAAGGAAAGCGTGCCACTCGCACGAGAAGCTAAAGAACCAAAACTTAGCACTGGAATCATGAACTAGAAGCCAAGAAACAAGAAATCAACCTACGTGTTGCATACAGCAAACAATGACTCCAGGCCGACTGACTTAAATAATGCCTCTGATTAGTGCTCGGGAAGCAGGTGAGCGGGCGAACACTAATCAGAGACAGGTGGAAATAATAAGTAACCATGGTAACTAACAAGGGTGCACAAAAACAGGAACTAAGGGAGTCCAAAACTAACAGAACATAACAAAAACATGATCCGGACCACGGATCATGACACTTACTGCGTCCTGAGCTTAAAGGCCTACTGAAACCCACTACTACCGACCACGCAGTCTGATAGTTTATATATCAATGATGAAATCTTAACATTGCAACACATGCCAATACGGCCGGGTTAACTTATAAAGTGCAATTTTAAATTTCCCGCTAAACTTCCGGTTGAAAACGCCTTTGGATGATGACGTATGCGCGTGACGTAGCCAGTGAAACAGAAGTATCGGTACCCCATTGAAAACAATACAAAATAGCTCTGTTTTCATCTCATAATTCCACAGTATTCTGGACATCTGCGTTGGTGAATCTTTTGCAATTTGTTTAATGAACAATAGAGACTGCAAAGAAGAAAGTTGTAGGTGGGATCGGTGTATTAGCGGCTGGCTGTAGCAACACAACCAGGAGGACTTACTTGGATAGCAGACGCGCGAGCCAACGCTAGCCGTCAACCGCACGGATGATCGGGTGAAGTCCTTCGTCGCGCCGTCGATCGCTGGAACGCAGGTGAGCACGGGTGTTGATGAGCAGATGAGGGCTGGCTGGCGTAGGTGGAGAGCTAATGTTTTTATCATAGCTCTGTGAGGTCCCGTTATACTAAGTTAGCTTTAATGGCGTCGTTAGCAACAGCATTTTTAAGTTTCGCCAAGCTGGAAAGCATTAACCGTGTATTTACATGTTCATGGTTTAATAGTATTGTTGATTTTCTGTCTATCCTTCCAGTCAGGGTTTTATGTATTTTGTTTCTATCTGCATTTGAGCCCGATGCTATCACGTTAGCTCCCTAGCTAAGTTAGCTTCAATGGTGTCGTTAGCAACAGCATTGTTAACCTTCGCCAGGCTGGAAAGCATTAACTGTGTAGTTACATGTCCATGGTTTAATAGTATTGTTGATCTTCTGTCTATCCTTCCAGTCAGGGATTTATTGCAGTTAAGCATGATGCTATCACGTTAGCTCCGTAGCTAAAGTGTTTCGCCGATGTATTGTCGTGGAGATAAAAGTCACTGTGAATGTCCATTTCGCGTTCTCGACTCTCACTTTCAAGAGGATATAGTATCCGAGGTGGTTTAAAATACAAATCCGTGATCCACAATAGAAAAGGAGAGAGTGTGGAATCCAATGAGCCAGCTTGTACCTAAGTTACGGTCAGAGCGAAAAAAGATATGTCTTGCACTGCATTCTAGTCCGTCACTCTAACGATTTTTCATCCTCGCTCAAATTAATGGGGTAATCGTCGCTTTCTTGGTCGGAATCGCTCTAGCTGCATTGAAAACAATAGGAAAATATGAGGAGATGATCAACTGACTACGTCACGCTACTTCCGGTAGGGGCAAGGCTTTTTTTTTATCAGAGACTAAAAGTTGTGAACTTTATCGTCGTTGTTCTATACTAAATCCTTTCAGCAAAAATATGGCAATATCGCGAAATGATCAAGTATGACACATAGAATGGATCTGCTATCCCCGTTTAAATAAAAAAAAAATCATTTCAGTAGGCCTTTAAATAATGAATTATTGTGGCCACTTGGTGTCACCAAAAAAGTGATAAAATGGAAAGCTGCATTAGGCCACCCTAAACTACTAACGCTCCATATTTGTATGCGGCTTGGTGTTCTCCTGATTGTTGAAGAAGAAATAAGAGAAAAAAAACCAGGAATAAATTATAAAATATTAATAACTCACCGGATGCCAGGATGATTCCTGGCGCCGAGTCCCGACTAGCGATGTTCCCAGATGTGTAGGGATTTGCAGAGACGTGAAGATGAAGGTGTAATGAACAATATGGCTGTGTAAAAAAAAACAACAACAGAATAATAATATCAGTAGCAATGATGAAAACATCAAGCCTTCCCAACAGACGTGCAAAAACACCCGAATAATAGCTATTGCAACAGCTCGGGTGTACAACTGCCATATGATTTATCA
Source organism: Entelurus aequoreus (assembly GCF_033978785.1). Taxonomy (NCBI): domain Eukaryota; kingdom Metazoa; phylum Chordata; class Actinopteri; order Syngnathiformes; family Syngnathidae; genus Entelurus; species Entelurus aequoreus. The sequence goes on along the minus strand of NC_084748.1, from coordinate 40,043,120 downwards.
CATATGCCAGATGCCTATTGGCTTGGTTTACTATTTGGTGTGATTCGGTTAACCTTTAACGACACAATTCTCATTATGACCCAGCTAAATGTCATTCGGTAACTGTTAGCGGGTTATTAAAACTCTGACATTTCTTGACAAATTAATGCGTTATGTAGCTAGAAGCCAAAGCACGCGACAGAATCACCGATTGAAGAAAACAAATATCCATGTGTGAAAAGCTACCGCCGGGGCAATAAATATCGGATTTATCACAGATTGGTTTGAAATAAATATTTAAGCGGAAACCCCTAACAACCAGAAATAATTCTGACCCCCACACTGGTTATGTTCCCACCAGGCACATCACAAATCAGTCCTATCTCTTTAGGAAAGTACATGATTACTATTCTCCTTCTGGGTATGACAGACACCTGTCAAAGAAACATTTTCTTCCATTCTAGCCTCCTCACCACAATGAAAAAGATTGTTAGATTGTAGATTGCTAGATTGTAGACCTGCACAAGACTGGAAGAAGCCTGATGAAGACCATCAGCAATGAGAAAGAAACCAATTTCACAGCAATCATTTGGAAAATGGAAGACATGCAAGATAGCAGCTAATCAGGCCCCCTGGAGCTCCTTGCCAGATGTTTACTGGATAAGTCCACAATTTTATGGTGATAGCACGGTAATGATCTCAGACTGGTGACTGTGGGACCACAAAGAAAACCGTTTGAAACACAACTTGCCATGAGGGTTTTGCGATCCTGCAGTGCCCACAATATCTACAGTCGTGATCAAAAGTTTACATACACTTGTAAAAAAACATAATGTCATGGCGGGTTTTGAGTTTCCAATACTTTCTACAACTCTTATTTGTTTGTGATAGAGTGATTTTGTTTCATCTGACCACCGAACTTTCCCCCAGAAGGTCTTATATTTGTCCATGTGATGTTAGATGAAACACAAATTGAGCCGTTTGACCACAATGCCCAGCAATATGTTTGGAGGAGAAAAGGTGAGGCCTTTAATCCCATGAACACCATACATAAGGGGTGTCCAAACTTTTTCCACTGAGGGCCGCACACTGAAATATCAAAGCAAGCGGGGGCCATTTTGATATTTTTTATTTTAAAAAACAATACAATATATGTATAAAAAAATATACATTTAGGCCTCCACTCAGGCTTGATCCTGGGGACCCCAAAGGGTTTAGGTAAAAAAAAAAATATTAAAAATGTGTCATTATTTAGTATTATTATTATTATTCAAGGTCTAAATCTCCAGATCAACATTAGGTCTATCTGTCAATATAAAGTGTTTTTTTTCAAGATTTAAGTTGTATGCTCTTTTTGTCAAAGAAAACCCAGTTTTTTTTATGGAAAAAACACAAAATATGCAATATTTTCCCCCAATAACATTTCAAAGTGGAATATTTCAGATTATATAATAATTGGAGTTCATAGCATACCTCATAACAACATTAATTAATTATTATTTTTGAGCAACTTAAATAGACACTTAAAAAAAAAAAGGCCCACTAAAATTATTGGGGATTCAAAAGGGTCCTGTTTAGCAAAGTATTAAAAAATATATATATATATATTTTTTAAATTTTAACACAATAGTCCCAAGATCAACTTCAGATCTATCCTTCAATTATAACTTTTGTTGTTGTTTATGTTTTTTGTTTGTTCGTTTTAGGCCCTTTAAACAAAAAAGCTTAGTTTTTTATATGGCAGACATAAAATATTTTCCCCAAAAAATATTCCAAAGTGGAATATTTAATGTGACGTAATTGGAGCTTTGAATAGGTCAATAATTCATAATGACAGTGATTTTGATTCATTATTTTTTTTTTTTTAAAGAAACAGCCTGCATGGCAGTTTTGTGTTATTAGAGTAAACATTGCAACATGTTCTTGTTACATTTCACCTGTTTGCTCTTTTATACCACTTTTTATGTTTTTTGTTTTTTTAATCGTATTTTTAGAATGTGCCGCGGGGCCGTTAAAAAATTACCTGCGGGCCGCAAATGGCCCCCGGGCCGCACTTTGGACACCCCTGCCATACATGTAAAACACTTCCTTGTGGTCTACATAACATGTAATGGTGGTTCTTTGGTCAAAATGTTGCAAAGATGATGTTTTACAGATCATCTTCAAGCCGCTTTCTGACAGTCGCTTCAGGATGCCCCGTTTTGTGGGCGGTCTTATTTACGTGGCTCACCTTCGGCAGCGTCTTCTCCCCGTCATCTTTGTTGTAGCGGTGTAGCGTGCAAGGACGGGAGTGGAAGAAGTGTCGAAAGATGGAGCTAACTGTTTCAATGACATTCAGACTTTACTTAAATCAATAACGGAGCAGCATCTCCTCCTCCGTGGCTCACTAGTGCAATAACAACGCCGGAAATGTGCCCCTTGAAAAAACATCCGACCGGAACTCTCTAATAACTAAAGTTCCTTGGGTGAATAATGTAAACCCACTACACCGGTATGTTTTAGCGCTTTCATGGTGAGTTTACTGACAGATATAAGTAAGAACTTTACACTACTTTTTATTAGAAATGGCGGAGGATGAATGTCTCATAACAAGAAGATAGAGAAAAAGAAGAAGCTTATCGGTACAGACTACAAAAGCGGATGCGTGCAAATTTTCAGGACTTATGCAGATCCCAAATACAGATCAGCAGGTACCAGAAGGTAAGAGAAGTTGCTTTTGCATAATATTGCGAAACAAAACGCCAGATAATATGTCTTACTTTATACACACACCATAATAATACTCCTATATTAAAGCACGGTGCAATCCATCATAGCTTACCAAAGTTGTACTAAAATATTTTGATAGATTTTTGAGCGCCGTGTGTAATGTTCTATATTTTTAATGTTGTTTATTTGAGTCATATTGCAGTCTACATGTATCCCTTATGTGTAACTGCCGTCTACTGGTTACACTTATCATTTCACCAAGTACCAAATAAAATAGCTTCGAAGTCTGTAAGTACAACCAAAATTATTCTGTGCATTAGGTGCACCGGGTTATAAAGTGCACTGTCAGGTTTTGAGAAAATAAAATGATTTTAAGTGTGCCTTATAGTCCGAAAAATATGGTAGCTCAAAGGATTGACATTTGTATTCTCTTTAAATATAAAAAAAATTATAGTGAATTTTTGACCCTGCCTTTTACAATAATCAAAATTGTGAATCAATGGGAGAAGGAATCGAAATGAGAAACAAAAATTGGACCCGGAATCATCCAAATTTTAACGGTTCCCAATTCCAGTCTTCCAGCATGACAAGGACCCAAAACAAGTGGCTCAAGAAAAGCGAAGTCAGTCTCTGGGCTTCAGTACCGTTGGAAATCTCTTTAGGGGGCTGAAACTTCAAACGACCAAGCGACAGAATTGAAATCCTCAGGATTTGAAGAGTATCCGTAAAGAGGAGTGGACCGAAATCTCTCCTGATGTGTGTGCAATCCTGGTCACGCGTTAGAGGAACAGTCTGTTTGCTTACAGACTGTTTCAGTCAATCAAAGACACATTAATGACCAATAACCTTTTCCTGGGTTTCTGGGTTATATTCTCTTTCTGTTAAAATAAACCTACCATACAAGTATGGACTGTTCAGATTTTATGGGTGAACTTACAAAATCAATAGCGGATCAAACAGTTAATATGTTAGATCCACTATGGTCTGGACTCTCACATTATTATGCTAGATCCACTCGACGTCCATTGCACCGGTCGCCCATGTTTCTCATCCCATTGGGTTGAGTTTTTTTCTTGCCCTGATGTGGGATGTGAGCCGATGATGTCGTTGTGGCTTGTGCAGCCCTTTGAGGGCAAAATAATTAATTTCCTCCACTGTATCGTTTTCATAGAGTATTCAGTGATGCCTTGGGATACGACTTTAATTGGTTCTGTGACGCAGCTCGTACTGAAAAAAAATGTGTATTGCGAAATAGCCCTACCCATTTAAAATAAGCGGATTTAATTTGTAATCAATGCTGCCCCCCCCCAAAACACCACAAATTTAACATGTAACATGTCTTTACAAAACAACTTTTGAATAAGAAAAACAATACAATAGAATGTCGTACAAATACTGTAACGGTAGTAGTTTTACGAACTAATATATAAATATTGTTGAACATTTACTTTACAGAGTAGACTTTTCCTTCCACCCGCTTCTCCATCAAACACATACATCATCAGCAGCGTCTCCATATTTTCATGAATACATGTCCGCTGTTCAGATAACTGCTGTGGGGCTGTCTTGGTTGACAAGACTCGGCAACATGGCGTGGACATCGGGGGCGGTACCTCTGGATTGGCAGACCGGGGTGGTGGTTCCTCTCTTTAAGAATGGGAACTAGATGGTGTGTTCCAACTATCGTGGGATCACACTCCTTAGCCTTCCCGGTAATGTCTATACAGGTGTACTGGAGAGGAGGCTATGCTGTATAGTCAAATCTCAGATTCAGGAGGAACAGTGTGGTTTTCGTTCTGGTCGTGGAACTGTGGACCAGCTCTATACTCTCGACAGGGTCCTTGAAGGTGCATGGGAGTTTGCCCAACCAGTCTACATGTGCTTTGTGGACTTGGAGAAGGCATTCGACCGTGTCCCTCGGGAAGTCCTGTGGGGAGTGCTCAGAGAGTTTCGGGTATCGGACGGTCTGATTGTGGCGGTCCGCTGCCTGTACGATCAGTGTCAGAGCTTGGTCCAACTATCGTGGGATAACACTCCTCAGCCTTCCCGGTAATGTCTATACAGGTGTACTGGAGAGGAGGCTACGCTGGGTAGTCAAACCTCGGATTCAGCAGCCAACCTTGAGACCTCCGAATTCGGGAGATGGGGGTGGGGGAGTATATATTTTCAAGTATTTCTTATATATATAATTAATCCGTTCATGAATGAGTATATCCGTTCGGCCACTGTGTTCAATGGAGAAGTCTGATCTACAAAATTTGCAGGCAGGATACCCCTTCCCCTTCAAGCTGTCCAGGATGAACTGAAATTATTTTTTCCAATCATTTTGTAACTTGCAAGCGTACTTCTTCTTCTTACTCGTCGTCGCCATGTCTCTTCTTCGTTTTTCTGCTTCGTCTCTGTTATGTTTTTGGACATTACTACTTGTCGTAGTTTTGAAGCAATGCATGAAGGGAATCCGGATGTTGTGTGTCAGTGTATTAACGTGTCAGCTGGAATAAACACACGCTGAGAAATAGCTCCGTGCCTGCCTACTTTATGGGTTCTAGATAAACCTATGGATAACGGAGACATATATAATAGTCTCCTTTTCAGGCAAGAGCGGACGCTAAAGGCAGTGCCTTTAAGGCACGCCCCCAATATTGTTGTCCGGGTGGAAATCGGGAGAAATTCGAGAGAATGGTTGCCCCGGGAGATTTTCGGGAGGGGCACTGAAATTCGGGGGTCTCCCGGGAAAATCAGGAGGGTTGGAAAGTATGGATTCAGGAGGAACAGTGTGGTTTTCGTCCTGGTCGTGGAACTGTGGACCAGCTCTATACTTTCGGCAAGGTCCTTGAGGGTGCATGGGAGTTTGCCCAACCAGTCTACATGTGCTTTGTGGACTTGGAGAAGACATTCAACCATGTCCCCTGGTAAGTCCTGTGGGAAGTGCTCAGAGAGTATGGTGTATCGGACTGTCTGATTGTGGCGGTCCGCTCCTTGTATGATCAGAGTCTGAGCTTGGTCCGCATTGCCGGCAGTAAGTCGGACCCGTTTCCAGTGAATGTCGGACTCTGCCAAGACTGCCCTTTGTCATCGATTCTGTTCATAACTTTTATGGACAGAATTTCTAGGCGCAGTCAGGGCGTTGAGGGGATCCTAACTGAATGAATATCGGCCACATCTTCTTCTTCTCAACATTGTCCTTCACACTCAATTTCTCTGTTACCTTGGTCGGAAAAAACAAAGTTGTGTCGATCTCTAGCTACAAGGTGACGCTAGCAAGGGGGTTCACTGTGACATTCGCTAACTCGCAGTACGGAGGCGCGTAACCCGGAATTTTGCTGGCAACCTAAAGCACAAATAATAACCGAGAGACAGTCTTTAATGAGAGGTCAGCTTATTGGACTGCGTCAATATGGCTGACCTTTCAAGTGCGCTGCTTTTGGAGTTTTGACTGACGATGCTTTTTAAGCTGGATCATTCAGTTCCTGTCTCTCTTTGACATTAGGAATATAAACTCACTCACGAGAATACAGCGGATGTTGTTGCCTCTCAGGTCTTTGTTTGGGGCCTGCAGCAACCTCCAGTCTCTGCCCCGGTTGTAGGTAATATACGTCTTCACTTGCTTGTGCGCCTTTCTATTGGCTAAGAACATCCCCTTTATTCCAGCCACCTGGAAAATCAAAATGACAAAACAAGGGTGATGTCACTTAAAGTCACACTGGTAAAGAAAAAATAATGAATGACAATCAAAAGTACAGAGAACATTCTATAACAACCGCTTATTTCCTTTGTATTCCCAACAAAACCAAATATCACAAACACTGAGTAGGAAATGATTGACTATCTCGGGAGGTGCAAATAACCAATGTTTTCTAAATGAATCAGACTTCTTGCTGAAGGCCCTAAGGAGCAGCTTATGGATACCAAAGTGATTCAGAGGCAATGAAACTCCAATTTTAAAACTGGCACACATTGCAATCTGCCCCAGAGGAAGAATTTAGCATACCCTCTATTTCAGATGGTGACCCTAATCAAGACTGTGGGTTTGATTCCTTAGCCAGAACCAAAGACAGGCATGAGCAGCATACTGAGCTGCTTAATTATTTTATTCATAGCTTTTTTTTTCTTTATTCCTGTGTTGTAGATTTAATTTTTTATTTATTTTTTAAAGTAAAACAACAATAATTTCAAATCAGAGTTCCAACGTAGCGCTGCATTTTTACCCCATTTTTAGATTAGTTTGGATCATATTTGTGATCATTTCAATTATTTATTACACAAATATAATCTCAGTCTTAAAATTGGTGCAACCAAATTGTTTAAATATTACATTTGCATGCCCTAATAAAAAGAACAAACAAAAAAACAAAAAATATTAGGGATCCACAGATTTATCAGCCACTGATCAATATGAACCGATTTCCGTAGAACAAGTATGTGATCTGCCAATGCCGATTAATACCTTTCAATGAAGATCCCAACAACTGATCCCCTCTGACGGATACTTTATTTTTGTTCACCCAGCTGGCAGAGGCGGCTAGCAGCTAACTATGTATGTCATACACAGTGTGGAGCCGCTCCCCTAAGTCGATAATTATCACATCCATTGTGGCAAATAAACTACATTTCTTTAAAGTATTGTTTTATCACTGGAAGATTGGAGGTGTTACACACCGAGTAAGAACAACAAGGAGCGAATAAGAAGGCATGCTAATCACTAAGCTAGCTTTTAACAACACAAGACATAAGTGCTTAGTAAAGTTTAATACGTGTAGATGGAAGCATGTTACAGTAGAAAGTAGATTTTTAAGAGTTAGATAAAGGATAACATAACGGCAACTGTTGGTGTGTAGCTGCCAGGCATAAGAGGAGGGCAGACAAATCCATGCATCAGAAGTGTCAATACCAAGGATAGTATCAGTATGTGTTCGACATTAGAGCAATTAGATCAATATTTTTAATTTTTGTTGTCTTTGTTATTGTTTACAAATTCAGGAAATAAATCCCTGGACACAGGGACTTTGAGGGCAAAAACCAAAGGATTAAAATAAGTAGTAGATAGTAGTGTTGTCCCGATACCAATATTTTGGTACCGGTACCAAAATATTAAGCATTATTGGCTTTATTTTAACAAAAAATATTAAGGTAAATTAAATATATGTTTCTTATTGAAATGTTGTCCTTAAATAAAATAGCGAACGTACGAGACAACTTGTCTTTTAGTAGTAAGTAAGCAAACAAAGGCTCGTAATTTAGTCTGCTGACGTATGCAGTAACATATTGTGTCTTTTTCCATTCTATTATTTTGTCAAAATTATTAAGGACAAGTGGTAGAAAATGAATTATCAATCTACTTGTTCATTTACTGTTAATATCTGCTTACTTTCTCTTTTAACATGTTCTATCTACACTTCTGTTAAAATGTAATAATCATTTACTGTATTCTTCTGTTTGGATGATACCACAAATTTGGGTATCAACCGATACCAAGTAGTTACAGGATCATACATTGGTCATATTCAAAGTCCAGGTACGGATTTCCTGAGTTTACAACCATAATATAAAAATATATATATATATATATATATTTTGTGATATATTGATGTAATCATAATAGTATCAACTAGATACGCTCCTGTACTTGGTATCATTACAGTGGATGTCAGGTGTAAATCCACCAATGTCGTTTGTTTACAATGTGATGCCCGGTGAGCTACAGTGTGTAGTGAAGCATGTTTAGCTATTCCTCGTCCTGCAGGGATGATACTTGAAAGAAACATACTTTATTTGTCGCCATGGAGGCGAGGATTAGTGATGTAGAAGTAGCTAAAACACTGCCGACTGCGGCCGGACATTAGCCGCTAGCTAGCTAGCCATGTCTTAAAGCGCCTCTTCCTGAGGGCGTTTCAGTGTTATGACTTCAACTTTATCGTTAGTTTTTAAGCCAAAATAGGTCCGTTCTCCCCTGTCTGTCTACACACTGTGTCTGCTTGTAAGTACTCTGTGATTGCGCGCTGCCGAACATGCTCGTCTGCTCGTAAACCAGCAATGACACGCCGTGACAACGACGAGGTTGACTGGTACTTTTTAGAGGCGGTATAGTACCGAATATGATTCATTAGTATTGCGGTACTATACCAATACCGGTATACCATACAACCGTAGTAGATAGTAGTTTTTTCTTTTGTTTAGTTATTGTGTGCTTGTCACGGCCAGGGCCCTCATCTTTGCGCTCTGCTTGCCGCGCCTCGGAACGCGCCCACGGCCGCGTCACACCCACATGCCGGCAAGGCTGTGGGCGATCAGCAATCAACGCACCTGGACCTGATGAGAGGGAGCTGTATAAAGGACCAGTGGACCCAAGGATCCGTGCGGAAACTTAGTTTACCCTTGGTGTACCGTAAGCCGAAGACTTATGCTCTCTTTCTCTCTGCGTTTTCCCTCCGTGTCTGACGTCCTTGTTTGTTCTCCCGTAGTTCCTTCCCGAGTCTTACCAGTTGTTTCCCCCGTGGTTTTGGACTGCCTTCCTCGAGCCTCGACCCTCGCTCTGGACACGGACTCCGACACCTCTCTATGCCCCACGGACCTCACGCGGATCACGGACCCCTTTTGCCTAGCCCCCTTTGGATTTGTCTGCTTCCTCATCCAACATCACGGTAATACACAACAGCTAACTACACGCATAGTCTAACACCACTCACTCTTGGATTTTGTCTCACACTCCATTTCCGTAGTTATTATTATTATTGTTTGATTATTATATATATGGTAATATATATAATAACATACATAGAGCTATACCGCTCCCTGGTGTCTTTGCCGTCATCTCCACTCTGTGAACATAACAGTACTATTGACTTTGTGTTGATCAAACAAGTGTATGCAACAAAAGGGAATAAGGAACTCGTTTAAATAAAGTGCCATCTCTGTCTTTTTTGTTTTCTGATTATAATTGTGATTCTAATTTAAAAAGCAAAGTAATTCAGTAATCTTGAATATTTTAAACAACGGTTGCTTTTTCAGATCACATAGTCAATAGCACTCGTCATAATTACATGTTTTAAATGACAGGTAATACATCTACTCAGTATTGGCTGATTTCATTCAAGAATGATCGGTATTGGAACACACCTAATTATGTTCCTCAAAAATAATTTTTGAAAAAAAAATTGAAATATCACATTTCCACAAAAAAATGGCAAAAGTGACGTGTGACTAGTATACCAGGGATGTTACTGTAAAGCACAATTAAAGAGATCCTAAGATACTGTCGGTTTACCTCATATAAATCAACCATCATGTTTCCTTCAGGGCCCATGCTGCTGACAACATTTTCCAGTGCCAGAGTGTAATAAACTCCTGACGTGTCTGACACATACAAATTATAGGTTTCATTCTGGTTCCACTCCTGCACAGCAGCCACCACGCGGTTTTCGTCCGTGCTGATCACATGCAGGTCCTGCAAGAAAGACAAAGGCAGTAACGATCATCCACCCCCTTCTTGTTGCTTCCATTACACCAATTGGATGAACAAAAAAACATATATAAGAAAAAAAATGTCTTTACATATGTCATTTCTATTGTTTTTGCCAGTATAAACATATTGCATAGTGCTATAATGAGTGAATTTATCGCAATACTGTAAATATACATTGTGTAATAGCACCTTGTGTGGTGTTCGGGTCTGTGGGACCCTTTTTTCATTTTTTATTAAAAGAAAAATGATTAAATTAATTAATTTTTCAAACTGAGACTCACTGACTTTGGCTCATTTTCTGTGAAGAACATATATCAGAATACATATTTAATGACCACACACCATACACCCCCCTACACATTTCTATTGCATACAAGATGTCCGGGTCCACTGGACCCAGGGCTAATAGAAGTGTGAAAATTTATGTTCTGTGTACCACACGCGCACACACACACACACACACACACACACACACACACACACACACACAGACAGCAGGCCTAGGCAGGAGGAGGTCAGAGTGTAGGTACGCAGAACATCAGAGGGTCAAATGTGCGAGAAAATGAGAGCAGACAGTGTTGACAAACAATGTTGCAACCTTGTGTGGGAACCGCAGATGCAGAAATACAAAATAAGAATCCCTGTTGGATGCAGAAACTGGCAGATACATTTTCCGTGCAACGTTCATATGGTTGTTACTCAGCCAGCGTTTGTGGGTCTGATGGACCCGTTGCATTTTGTGGCTTTTAATGCCTCACAATCAAACACTTTTATGTTAAAATACTGAACAGATGTTTATTGGGATAAGGTAAACATCTGTTATGTTAAAATACTGAACATATGTTTATTGGGATAAGGTAAACATCTGTTCAGTATTTTAACATAAAAGTGTTTGATTGTGAGGCATTAAAAGCCACAAAATGCAACAGGTCCATCAGACCCACAAACCCTGGCTGAGTAACAACAATTTGAACATTACACAAGGGTTAATATCTCTTTCGAAATGTATTAGCCAAGACCCATACTGGATGTGCTCGGTACATACCTTTTTTCTTTATTTATTTTAATTCTTTTTTTTTATTGTTTAACAGTAATTGAAGAAGACATTATGTTAAACGTTGTAAAGATCTAATGAAACCTAAAAAATGCAAACTGATTGCAGTTAATCTTCCAATAATTTATTGTATGTATTTATGTTTGTATGTATGATATATACAGTACATGTGTGGCGGAGTGGATGAGTTTGGCACTCACCACTTGTCCCAAAATGTCTAATTCATGTTATTGGTTTGCTAATTATGTGTATTTCTGGTCTTGTCATAATTTTTTTTTAAAAGTGCAATACACTTTCATATTCTGTAACAGTGGTTCTTAACCTGGGTTCGATCGAACCCTAGGGGTTCGGTGAGTCGGCCTCAGGGGTTCGGCAGTGGTCAAAACACACCCGACTCATTGTGTAAATAAAAACTTCTCCCTATCGGCGTATTATGGATACGGCAACAGCAGAAGTCACACTGATTTGCAGGTGTGTAATTTGTTGTGAGTTTAGACACTGTTGGTTTTGTTGTTTGAACAGGGTGATGTTCATAGACAGTTCATTTTGTGCACCAGTAAAAAAACATGGTAACGCTTTAGTATGGGGAACATATTCACCATGAATTAGTTGCTTATTAACATGCAAATTAGTAACATATTGGCTCTTAACTAGTCATTATTAAGTACTTATTAATGCCTTATTTGGCATGGCCTTATTATAACCCTGAGGCCAATCATAAATTACAAAATACCTTTTAAAAAGTATCTATGTTGAGTGTGCAATACAACGGTGCTGCTTTTGTTTTGAAAAGCGTTATTTGTATTACTTCCGTGTGGACGTATGCGCGTGCGTGATTGTGAGTGAATGTGAACAGCTGCAATCACAAATTACAAAATAAAGTTGAAAAAACATCTATGTCGTGCGAGCAATAAAACTGTGCTGCTTTTATTTTGAAAAGTGTTATTTATGGGCGTATGTCCGTGTGTAGCGTGTGAGTGAAGGTGCACAGCGACAAGTGGTGCACGGTTTACACCCGAGACGCTAAAAAGAGAAAAGTTGATGACGAATGGCGTGTTTTCAACAAGACATGGACTGCCAAGCAACATTCCCTCTAAGGCAGACCTGGGCATTCTGCAGGCCCGCGGGCCGCATCCGGCCCTTTGTACGTCCCTGTCCGGCCCACGTGAGGCCAATCATAAATTACAAAATACATTTAAAAAAGTATCTATCTTGAGTGTGCAATACAACGGTGCTGCTTTTGTTTTGAAAAGCGTTATTTGTATGACTTCCGTGTGGACGTATGCTCGTGCGCGCAGCGGCAATCACAAATTACAAAATAAATAAAAAAAAACATATATGTCGTGCGTGCAATACAACTGTGCTGCTCTTATTTTGAAAAGTGTTATTTATGGGCGCATGTCCTGTTAGTGAATGCGCTAGAGATGCGCGGATAGGCAATTATTTCATCCGCATCCGCGTCACAAAAGTCGTATTCCACCCGCCATCCAACCGAACTAACATTTTATCAAAACCACAACCGCCCGCCACCCGCCCGTTGTTATATATATAATATAGACATGGGTTCGCACCCTGACAGCAATAATTAGGGTGTGCTGTGATGGTATTGCCTTTATCACCCTCTACAACATGTACAGACAGCGTGACAGTCCAATCAAATGTTGTGTGCGGCTTCTGCTTGCACACTAGGGATGTGCGTATCGATCCTGTGGTATCAATATATCGATACTCACACGCTACTCATTTGGCATCACTTTTCTGAAAAAAGTATCGATATAAACCAAAAAACGGCGTGTGGGGGGTGCAAGCATCACTTTCAGATGTTTTTGATGACTTACTTAACTTACTATGTGCTGGGACACCCCTGTACATGGCAGAGTATAGAGCTGGCCCAGTCACGTGACAGGAGACAGCGAATGAGCGTCGTCAACGTGCAACACACACACAGCCAGCCGACTGTAGCGATGCAGCCAGGCATATCCACTGTTGTCCAATTGTTGACTTAAAACAGGCATTGTTTTTTTTTTTTTTAGTAATGTTTACTGAATATTTTTGTTTAAATGATTATCCTAAATTCAAATAATTTTCACACAGGGGAATTTACTGTTAGTTGAAAATTGCTTGAGTATTTAAAACAAGATAAGAAAGAGATACAATTTGGAGATTCTTCATCTTTGCATTACAGTTTAATTTTTTTCCAAGAAAATCTTGAATATATGATTGAATGTGATTTTGGTTTTAATCTGTAACATGATTTCTTACATTTCGAAAACATTAGCCTATTTCATATTTCATTAATTGCTAATCATATCACAAACTTTAAAAAATAACTGCAGCTTCTTGCAATTCAGATTTGACTGTTAATTGGAAAGCCCTAATATTTAATTATTATTATATATAATATATAGTTATTATTATATATAATATTTAATTTATTTTTCATATTTATGTTATTTATTTTAATTTTACTTGTATTATATATTGACCATAATAATTGTGGTATAAATGGTCTGTATTTGTCTTGTGATTTGTCTTAAAAGGGACCGCGTGGCGAAGTTGGTAAAGTGGCTGTGCCAGCAATCGCAGTGTTGCTGGTTACTGGGGTTCAATTCCCACCTTCTACCTTCCTAGTCACGTCCGTTGTGTCCTTGGGCAAGACACTTCACCCTTTGCCTCTGATGGCTGCTGGTTAGCGCCTTGCATACCATACCAACTTTATTTATAAAGCCCTTTAAAAACAACCACAGTTGAAAGACAAAGGGCTGGACACCACAAATAAATAAAGGCAAAGGACAGACTAAAAAATAAAATGTTAAACAGAAGTAAAATACAAATTAAAAAGCAAATACAAAATTACCCTAAGAACAATTTTGTTAGATAAAAAGCAGTTAAAAAAGTTAAAAGTTAAAAACAGTTTAAAGTCTCATGCATGGCAGCTCCCGCCATCAGTGTGTGAATGTGTGTGTGAATGGGTAAATGTGGAAATACTGTCAAAGCGCTTTGAGTACCTTGAAGGTAGAAAAGCACTATACAAGCATAACCCAATTATCATTTATATATAAATAATAACAATAGTAATAATATTTTTGACTGACAAAAAATTGCCAATAAGAAATTATTGGTATCGATGAAAATGCAAGAAAAAGTATCGTATCGAATCCTAAAAGTGTGGTATCGCCCATCCCTATTGAACACGTAAGTGACATCAAGGCATACCTGGTCCACAGCCATATAGGTTACACTGACAGTGGCCGTATAAAACAACTTTAACACTCTTAATATGTGCCACATATGTATATTTCAGCCAGGAAGAGTTAGGACTGCAAGGTGTTCTGGGTATTTGTTTTGTTGTGTTTACGTTGTCTCACGGTGCGGATGTTCTCCCGAAATGTGTTTGTCATTCTTGTTTGGTGTGGGTTCACAGTGTGGCACATATTAAGAGTGTTAAAGTTGTTTTATACGGCCACCGTCAGTGTGACCTGTATGGCTGTGGACCAGGTATGCCTTGCTGTCACTTGCGTGTGCAAGCAGAAGCCGCACACAACATGTGACTGGGCTAGCACGCTGGCTGTACATGTTGTAGAGGGTGATAAAGGCAGTACCAACACGGCACGCCATTATTATTGTTGATTGGGTGAAAAATCAGCAGACATTCGAGAGAATTGGTTCAATCGCCACCCACCCGAATCTATTTAAAATCTATTATTTTCGTCATTTATCCGCGGACTCCGCGGTTGTGTCCGCAAACCGCGCATCTCTAGGTCCGCCCGGTTATCCCCGAGACGCTAAAAAAAGAAAAGGTGATGACGAATGGCGTGTTTTCAACAAGACATGGACTGCCAAGTAAAGGTAAAGCCGTGTGCTTAATTTGTAGTACACATGTTGCTGTGTTTAAAGAATATAGTGTAACGACCTGCTGAAGTTAATGTTGTCTTCTTGAGTTGCGTAAATGAGGAGTGAGGATAGATGTGCGTGTGGAAGGAACGAGATAAGTCGAGCTGTGTTAGTATAGCTTGCTCAATAAAAGTTTAAAAAGAGCGTCAGACTTGGTGTGCACTTCTTCTGGACGCTACAATTGGTGGCAGAAGTAAAACTTTGCGCATACTGCGCTGCTTAATTGTGTGCGCAGCCTGCTACGTCATCGAGAGGTACGTGCCACGTGAGGAGCTCGTCGCAGAAGAGAGAGAGAGAGAGAGAGAGAGAGAGAGAGAGAGAGAGAGAGAGAGAGAGAGAGAGAGAGAGAGAGAGAGAGAGAGAGAGAGAGAGAGAGGCAGTGTCTACAGGTGCCATGGGGGAATTCCGCCCTCAATGAAGACTCCCAGGTTTGATGGCAAGGCGAACTGGGAGGCATTTCATCCCACTTCTGACATCAATTGTAGAGTCCAGAAGAAGTGCACACCAAGTCTGACGCTCTTTTTAAACATTTATTGAGCAACCTATACTAACACAGCTCAACTTATCTCGTTCTTTCCACACGCACATCTATCCTCACTCCTCATTTCCACAACAGCAACGCTTCCTCCTTCTTCGCCAAGCACCTTACAGGCGCGCAACGTTCACAACAAAGAGGATGCAGGATAAAGTGACAGAAATTGAAATTTTTGCATGGTATTATACATCAGGAAGTGTTGTGTAAGAAAGAGTTAAAAATAAAACCATCAAAAGCCATCTGCTTTTGTATAAAGGTAAGTTAGGTTAAATGAAAATATTATTATTTTTTATCTTACGGTATATCAAAAATAATTTAAGCAAAATTTAATTGAAATATTGTCGGTGTGGCCCTCCAGCAGTGCTCGGGTTGCTCATGCGGCCCCCGGTAAAAATTAATTGCCCACCCCTGCTCTAAGGTGCGCGCCTCCGCAATTGCGCACTGCTCAAGCGTCATCTGCGCACAGCAAATATATGCCGCGCACCAAATTAAATCCCATCTTAATTCTAAACAAAATAAACACATTTATTCTGTGTGATTTTGCAATGCAACTTTGAGTGACAGTGACAACAAGCGGCCCTAACAGTGTTCGTCAACACCGTTCAATTATTGTAACGTCTATCGAGATGCTTCAAGGCCAGGAATTATATTGATCACTTTATTGAGCAAAACTGTTTATATTCGGCCGTAACCACACCAAAAACATGAGTAAAAAACTTCTATCTCGAAAAACGAGTCATTTTCTGCCGTACAAACCAGGCCAAAACCAACTTGTCATATGTCACCAACACGCATACCACTAAGCCACTGGTGCGTTTATGGCCACACAAAAAGTCGGACAACTCATACACCACACAAAGTTACACTATGACTCCTCAGTCATATGTGTGCTTATTTTACTGTCATTTATTATTAATGTTAATTTATTGATATTAATCATGGAATGCTGTTACTAGAGAAAGTTACAGGAATGCACACTTCATCCTATGCTTACATTTCATTGTGCAACATGAGGATGTTTAAGGGGAACTAAATATGATCTCTGAAAGGGGTACACATGATTTCCAAAGCAGTGCTTTTGGTATAAAGTTAAGTTAGGTTAAATGAAAGTAATATTATTAATATTATTATCATTATTTATCTTACGGTATATATCAAAAATAATATTGACCAAAATGTAATTGAAATATTGTCGATGTGGCCCTCCAGCAGTGCTCGGGTTGCTCATGCGGCCCCCGGTAAAAATTAATTGCCCACACCAGCCTTACAATGTCGCTGATGGTTCCTCTCCAGTGGAGCTACAAACCCTGAGCAGGTTAGTATGGAGGATCAGCTGTTGCTCATTCAGCATATTCCCCTCTCTACACAGCTAAAGAATCTAAAAGACCGGCTTGCTTGCTTGCCTAATTGACTTTGAAGACCAGGTCAGACAGCCTCAAGCTCCGGATTTGATGCTGGGGTTTACTCCCCTAGCCTTTCTCATGTACGAGTATGGCCGAAAGGCAGCAGAGGTTTGACAAATGCCAAACCCAAACCTATAGCTCCCCTTGGTTTCATGGCACAGAGCGACACACTAATCACCTTGTAGTAACAGCTTATTTTGTGCTGACTAACCCCACACTCTGCATGGATGCAGTCATACCCAGGACAAATACAGTATGAAATACGAAAAGTGGTTTCTTGCCCACCCAGCCAGTTTCGGCTGTAGCTTCAATGGTGACCAGTGCCATACCTTAGCCTTATATGTCTCACAAGGTGTCTCCCACTTTGCTTCCAAACACACATTTTGCTGAAAAACAAGTTCACACTGCAATTTATTAACTTTGAAGCACAGATAACTAAATTAGATTTTTTTGTCAGCAACCATATGTTGACATTCAAGTGGAGCTGCTGGACTTCCAACGCACTTAGGAGAAAATATTCTGCACTGCAAATCCTATGTTACATCTTCTGGACGATACCACAACTACAGCTACATGCTTCTAAAAAGTTCAGCTTTTTTGGAACAACATACCTGTGTGGGAAACTTTGCTGTGCAATGCAAATGAACAAAACATTACACAGTGGCTGTCTCACATACATACATTTTCATGCTATTTTAAGAATTTAGGTCAGAACCTGACTCCAAATATTGAAAAACCGACAGCTAAGATCTGGCTTGAGCTATTGTGCATCAGATCAGAGAGTACATGCTGCTAAAAGTTCTGAACTATTTTCAATTTTTAAAAATACTATAAATATTAATATTGAAGAGTTTTTTTATTTATTTATTAGTAATACTGTTTTGATACATTTTAATTTGAAAATTGTCAGTGGAAATCTTTCAATAGTCTTTTATTTGAAGTGTGTTTGGTTCTGCTCTGAACTATTTATCACGGTTTGGAAATAGTTCAAGTATATTTTTGTATTAATGGTTTCTGTACAAATTCCTTTTTTATAGTAAGTATATATCTATTCAGGTTGACCTGTGATTTGTAGTTACTTTGGCCCCCTCGTTGACACCACTGGTCTAGAAAGACTGCATCTACGAGACTTGTAGCTTTTGTCCATAAAGCTGTTTATCTTTCCCAGAAGATGATGATTTACTGTTTCTGTGGTTTGTTTCAGTCTGAATACAAACTTTTGACATACTAGCTGACACTCAAATCTGATTTTTGGTGTGATAAAGGCTTTTTTTTAACATTAGGAAAAGTGTGTTTGAGCAGTTGCATTTTGTATTTATCAGCGTGCAATCAAAATGTCTAAATGTCTTTGGTCTTTGAAGTACAAAGCGTATCCAAAATATAAATTCATCTACAAAAAAGCATGCACGTGACTTGCTGTGACGAAGCCACACAACAACTACAGTAGATATGTTTGTATCAAACATGTTAAGTTAGATGTAAAGTTTCACACATACCAGTTGACACAAATAGACAAAAATAAGCAATGTTGTCAGGGTTTAGCAGTATGCTTCATTAAAATGGCTCATTATTTTTTTTAATCATGTTTTAAGTTATTACAGGAACAACTAAGTCTACAAATAGGAATTGAAATGGAAAACTGGTTCTTGTTGAGAATCAGTTCTAAGTGTTTCGATCATACTCGCCAACCCTACCGACTTTTCCGGGAGACTCCCGAATTTCAGTGCCCCTCCCGAAAATGTCCCGGGGCAACCATTCTACCGA
The DNA here is from genome assembly GCF_033978785.1 of Entelurus aequoreus. Lineage (NCBI taxonomy): Eukaryota > Metazoa > Chordata > Actinopteri > Syngnathiformes > Syngnathidae > Entelurus > Entelurus aequoreus. The sequence continues at coordinate 40,024,320 of NC_084748.1, read as the reverse complement.
ATTTTTCCCAATTTTCACCCGGAAAACAATATTAAGGGCGTGCCGTGATGGCATTGCCTTTAGCGTCCTCTACAACCTGCCGACGTGTCCGCTTTTTCACCATACGAACAGCGTGCCAGCCCAGTCGCGTGTTGTATGCGGCTTCTGCATACACACGAAAGTGACTGCAAGACATACTTGATCAACAGCCGTAAAGATCACACTGAGGGTAGCCGTATAAAGAACTTTAACACTGTTACAAATATGCGCCACACTGTGAACCCACACCAAACAAGAATGACAAACACATTTCGGGAGAACATCCGCACCGTAATACAACATAAACACAACAGAACAAATACCCAGAATCCCTTGCATCCCTAACTCTTCTGGGCTACAATATACACCCCCGCTAACATCAAACCCCGCCCCCCGAATCCCGCCCCCACCAATCTCCTGAATTCGAAGGTCTCAAGGTTGGCAAGTATGGTTTCGATTTGCCCGTTTTAAAAAAAAATCCCTTATCAATTCCTGTTGGTGTGCATGACGGCTTAAACGTGGAAGAAATACTACCAATATGCACATTAGCACACATAGCATGCGATAACTTTGAATGAATGACACGTTTTCAAGCAGTAAGTGAATCTCCACTAATGTCAGCGCGACATCTGCTGCAGTTAACACCTCATTTTAACTCTTAGATGCATAAGAGGGTCAAAAATGACCTGGTGAGGTTGTTTTCTTGAAATATCTTTGTAATGAAAATGTTTTAACATTTCATATTCCAGGTATTCCATATAATACATAATTCCATTTACATTTCTAACTTACCTTTTAAAATTTTTAAGAAATTGTAGTTTTTGTACTACTACCCCAAGCTTCAATAAGTGGGTCACAAATGACCCACATGCATTTTCTTTGGAATCCAATGGGAACCTTCAATTCTTATCAGCTGTGGCTGTCTGGAATAAATTAACTGTGGACCACACAGACTATATCAGAAGTTTGACCCTTCAGGAAGATTATTTTACACACCAAGTTCTTACAGTACATGCCAAGCAAGCCTGAATATCTTCTGGGTTTGTGATGCACGCATCCCCTATGCAATGTAAATAGTTTACACAGGGAGACAACCAGGTGAAGAAGTTCAGAAGAATATGGGGGAAAACATTGTCAAGCAGTTGTGTGGTAGATTTAGAAACACAGGTCGCAACATCACAATGGATAACTTTTTCACCAGTGTGCCTCTTGCACAGCATCTTCTAGAGAAGGATCTCACTATTGTGGGGACTCTACGTCTGAACAAGCCAGACATCCCTACTCTGATGAAGCCTTCCAAGTCCAGGGAGGTTCACAGCACAGAGTTTGGATTCAACAACAGCCTTACCATGGTCAGCTATGTCAGAAAGAAAACAAAAGCTGTTGTGCTCCTGAGCACGATGCACCACGACAAAGTAGTGGATGAAAATAAAACAAAACAAAAAACAGAAGTGATCACATTTTACAACAAGACGAAAGGAGGTGTAGACACCACCGACCAGATGGTTGGAACCTACAACTGCAAGCTCCAAACACAGAGGTGGCCCATGGTGCTGTGGTACAACATAATTGACATCGCCACCCTGAATTCCTACACCTTTTTCACGGCTCAGCACCCAGATTTCAAGAGCGGCATCTCCAATGCACGACGGATCTTCCTCAAAGAGCTGTCAAAGGAGCTTGTCACCCCACACATGAGGAGTCGACTGGAAGGCTGCCCCCAACTGCAAACCCCGATTATTGAAGCAATGGAAAGGTGTGCGGTGACAAAAGCCAAAATCCAGCCACAGGAGAGAAGCAGACAGGGCCAACCAAAGATAAAGAGGTGTCAGATCTGCCCAAGTAACAAAGATCGCAAAGTTAACAACAGGTGTGGGGAATGCAATGTACCTGTGTGCAATGATCACAGCCAGAAACAGGTAGTTTGTCTGAACTGCATACAATGATGAGACAAGGCAAAACAGGGAAAAGAAAGTCAATGACTGGACATACGTACACACACGCACACACAATGGATGTTCAATGTTTTTCTATAAGTGTTCTGGGTAATTTTTTTTAAAATTGTGAAGAAGAAAAGTGAAGAATAAAGATATTTCAAACATTAAATCATTCTTGTGTGGTCCTAAATATATTACAAAATATTATACAAGTGATTATTCTTCACCCAAATGACAACAGATGGCATGAAAACACGTTGATTCTAACATGGGTCATGTTTACCCACTTGTGGAAGAGTGTAGGGTCCAGTCACTCGTGCATCTAAGGGTTAAAAGCTGCAATGATGACTGTAAACATGAAATTAATGCATCTTATGCATTGCATTTCAATAATTCAATGATCCTTAAAATTGCAAGAGACAAGGACTGACTGGTTTGAAGGTTGTAAGCCTCCCTCTCTGTTCTCCACAGTGGAGAATTTAGAATGATTGCGTATCCTTCCTGATATTTCTGCAAAATAATGGTTAATTGTTATAGTTGATGGTTACGGAATTGCAGAATGCACAGTTCTATTGGATTTGACTTGCTTGTACAATCCCTGGTAAGAAAAATGTTATGGAATCACCAGTCTTATTAAATTTTGTAGAAACAAAAAAGCAGATAACAGTTGTGACAAAACTATTTTCATTTCAATTATCAACTCTATGGCTTTAAGAAACTCTAAGAAAAATCAAGAAAATAAATTGTGCTAGTCAACAACGATTTAGATCAAGCAGAGTAAACAAAGATTTAATCGCTCGATCCTGAGGAAAACATTAGGGATGTCGGGAGTTACGACGTTTCTCTAGTGACTCAAAGCGCTTTTACATCGTGAAACCCAATATCTAAGTTACATTTAAACCAGTGTGGGTGGCACTGGGAGCAGGTGGGTAAAGTGTCTTGCCCAAGGACACAACGGCAGTGACTAGGATGGCGGAAGCGGGGATCGAACCTGGAACCCTCAAGTTGCTGGCACGGCCACTCTACCAACCGAGCTATACCGCCCCACGGTGGATCCAAAAAGTGCAGAGGACAAGAGCGGTAAGTGCGATAGGTTCCTTTATTGTTCAGACTGTCACAAATCTAAATAACAAAAAACTACGGTGCCAATAATAACAAAAAGGGCACCACGAGAAAAAGGGGAGAAGAGCGGGCAAACAGGTGAGCTGTTGGGACGGGCAGGAAGGCACAGGGCGGGATAGGATCGCTACAAGATGGGGACAAGAAAACGTTCTTCCTCCAACCGCTATTGTTGGAATCAGCTGTGGACGTCCCTCTAAACAAAATGAACTGACCAAACCTGCCATAGCTGGTGTGACAGTATTCCCCTATCCCCTCACTTACGGGAACCGTTGTCTGGGAACCTACAAAAAAAATCTAATATTAGAGAAAGATTGGGGATAATAGAGCATGACACCCAAGAGCAATCCACGAGAAACTGAACCCCCCTGCCACGTTTTCTGGAGTCCTGAATAGACTTAACAGTAAAGGCGGGATTGCCGTAAATCATTCTGAGGCTGGAGGTCACAGGAGGCCACAGGTTTTAGGCGGGACACATGAAACACCAGACAAGATCTCAGGGATGAGGGCAGCTTTAACCTTGCCAGTGCTGGATTAACCATACGTTTCACCTTGAAAGGACCCACAAATCTGGGGGCCAATTTCTTGCAACCCACGGATAGAGGTAGGTCCCGCAATGACAAAGAGACTTTCTGGCTGGGTTTGTAGTTAGGGGCTGGGACAGAGCGGCCCGGGTGTTACGCCACACCCGATGAACCCGTTGAAGAAGGGCAGCTACCAACAGGACAGCGGATTATGCTTCTTGAAAGGGGAATACTGGTGCCTGAAAGCCGTTAAGACACGAGAAATGGAGACAAATTGGTGGACGAGCAGACATGGGTTTTGGTTTCCAAGTCCTGATTGGCCCGTTCAGCATGGCCGTAAGCCTGAAGGTGGAATCCAGAAGACAAGCTGGCTGTTGCGCCCAGGAATTTACAAAACACTTTCCATGTCTTGAGGAGAGCTGACCACATGCTGTGTCAGGAGTTTCCAAGGATGAAGGGAGCTTGAGGAGAGGAATAAAATGCGTCAGTTTAGAAAATCTGTCCACAATGGTAAGAATTACCGTAAAACCCCTTGAAGCTGGAAGTCAAGTAACGAAGTCCATGGCAATGTGCAACCACGGGCGGGCAGAAATAGGGAGGAGTCGAAGCAGACCTGAAGGTGCCTATTGAGAGGGCTAGTTCCTGGCACAGGCTGAACAGGCTGCCACAAATATTCTGGTATCCGCCTTCAGAGATGGTCCCCAGAAGTGTTGAGCCAGGAATGCAGTCCATCTTGCGCCTAAGTGGCAGCCGATCTATGAGCAGTGTGCCCACATGAAGACCTCTGAGTGAGGCGAAAAGGTAACAAACAGACGCCTTGAGGGAAGGCGAGGGAGTGTCCTTAATGGCGTCCGCCAAACGCCTCTCTACTTCCCACTGAAGAGACCCCAGAATCTGGGAATGTGGAAGGATGGCCTCCCAAGGGCGATCTTCATCAGCTGGTGAAAACATTCTTGACAACGCATTGGGCTTCCCATTGAAAGAACCTGGAAGATAGGTGAGACAGAAGTCTAATCTTGTGAGAAAGAGAGCCCACCGTGCTTGCCGGGGATTGAGACGTTAAGCAGGCTAGGTTTCTGTGGTTTGTGTAGATGACGAAAGGATGGACGGTGCCCTCCAACCAGTGCCTTCACTCCTGGAGTGCCAAGACCATTACCAAAAGCTCCGTTACCGATGTCATAATTTATATCGGCCGGAGAGAGGCACCCGAAGAAAAAGGCACACGAGTACAGCTTCTAACTTGGACCAAAATGATGTGAAAGCACGACCTTAACAATCAACCTTAACAATAAAAGGGAAAGAAGAGTCTTGGTGAGCAAACACAGGAGCAATGGTAAAACAAGACTTCAGACGCTGGAACGCCAAATCGTCCCCGGGTGCCCATAAAAAAACACATGTAAGTCCTTAGAGGGGTTCCGCAACCTTGCTAAAGTCTCTGATAAAACACCAATAAAAATTAGCAAAGCCCAGAAACCTCTGTAAAAGCTTCCTCCACATTGAAGTGGTCTAGTCTGCCACTGCTTTTATCTTGGCCGGGTCGGGTCTAATTTGCCCCCTCTCTACAATATATCCCAAAAAAGACACAGATGAGGATTGAACATTGAAATTTTGAGCCTTAACGTACAATTGATCCTCTAACAGTCTCTGAAGAACCTAATGGACATGTTAATGGTGTTGTTCGATGGATGGGGAACATTTCAGAAGACATATCGCCCTACAGTGAGGGTTGGACTCCGCCAAGGCTGCCCTTTGTCACCGATTCTGTTCATAACCTTTTTGGACAGAATTTCTAGGCGCAGTCAGGGCGTTGAGGGTATCTGGTTTGGTGGCTGCAGGATTAGGTCTCTGCTATTTGCAGATGATGTGGTCCTGATGGCTTCATCTGACCAAGATCTTCAGCTCTCACTGGATCGGTTCGCAGCCGAGTGTGAAGCGACTGGGATGGGAATCAGCACCTCCAAGTCCGAGTCCATGGTTCTCGCCCGGAAAATGGTGGAGTGCCATCTCCAAATTGGGGAGGAGATCTTGCCCCAAGTGGAGGAGTTCAAGTACCTCGGAGTCTTGTTCACGAGTGAGGGAAGAGTGAATTGTGAGATCGACAGGTGCGGTGTCTTCAGTAATGCAGACGCTGTATCGATCCGTTGTGGTGAAGAAGGAGCTGAGCCGGAAGGCAAAGCTCTCGATTTCCCATTCGATCTACGTTCCCATCCTCACCTATGGTCATGAGCTTTGGGTCATGACCGAAATAACAAGATCACGGGTACAAGCGGCCGAAATGAGTTTCCTACGCCGGGTGGCGGGGCTCTCCCTTAGAGATAGGGTGAGAAGCTCTGCCATCCGGGGGTGGCTCAAAGTAAAGCCGCTGCTCCTCCACATCGAGAGGAGCCAGATGAGGTGGTTCGGGCATCTGGTCAGGATGCCACCCGAACGCCTCCATAGGGAGGTGTTTCAGGCACGTCAGACTGGTAGGAGGCCACAGGGAAGACCCAGGACACGTTGGGAAGACTATCACTCCCGGCTGGCCTGGGAACGCCTCGGGATCCCCCGGGAGGAGCTGGACGAAGTGGCAGGGGAGAGGGAAGTCTGGGCTTCCCTGCTTAGGCTGCTGCCCCCGCGACCCGACCTCGGATAAGCGGAAGAAGATGGATGGATGGATGGATGGATGGATATCGCCCTACCATGTCACAGAGGACGTCATTGATTAATGATTGGAAAACAACAGCTGGTACATTAGTAAGCCCGAACGGCATAACGCAGTACTCAAACTGCCCTAACGGGGTGTTAAATGCCGTTTTCCATTTATCTCCCCTCCTTATGTGAACATCATACACACTTTGTGAACACTGCAGCTTCATGAAGCGACGTAAATACGGACGACAGAAGGGATAGTGGGTACCTGTTGACTGTGATCTTATTGAGTGTGTGAAAATCAATAAATAGAGGTATAGAGCCGTCCCTCTTCTTAATGAAAAAAAGTGCGGCCGCCAACAAGGACGTGGATGGACGGGAAGATGTATTCCTCCAGAGATTTACCCAAGGAGGGTACCGGATCGCACTGTAATAAATCAATAGCACAATCATATAGTGATGGCCGATATAACGATACATATTGTGGGCACGATATAAAAATATCTATCGTGCCATTTCTATTTTTATCGTTTCAAGCGATAGGCTATATGTTATCCATAGGGCTTGTGCCATCAGATGATTCATAGCAACAAGAACAATAATTGCACATTCAGTAAGTGTATTTGGTGTCAAACGGGAGAGAAAACAATATTTTCTTACAAAGAAAAGGATGTGTTGACATGTAGGCTCGCATTTCTCTTTCTTTTGGGGCGGTATAGCTCGGTTGGTAGAGCGGCCGTACCAGCAACTTGAGGGTTGCAGGTTTGATCCCCGCTTCCGCCATCCTAGTCACTGCCGTTGTGTCCTTGGGCAAGACACTTTACCCACCTGCTCCCAGTGCCACCCACACTGGTTTAAATGTAACTTAGATATTGGGTTTCACAATGTAAAGCGCTTTGAGTCACTTGAGAAAAAGCGCTATATAAATGTAATTCACTTCACTTTCGATTTTGCGACATAACATCGCTTTACGTGCCTTCTTTGTGTCCAGCGTCTCCCGCCGTTGCGGGTTACCTGGGTGTATAACCCAGGAGATCATTGTAAGTAAACATGGAGACAGGACGGGTAGGCGATGTGCTGGCGGGAAAATAAATTGAACCCCCACAATCAGCAGAGACAGAGTACCAGGATGAACTCCTACCAAAACGAGGGGGTAGCTCGTCAGTCTGGCTTTATTTTTGGTTTCAAAGCGACGGATTCAGAGCAGAAAATATATGCAAAGTATGGAAGAAAAGTGTTCCGTCGCCCGATGCTAACAACAACCAAAAGTATTTGTTTGAATTTAATTGTGATCTACTACTGTTCTGACTGCACTAAAGGCTAACGTTAATGATTCCCGAGACGTGCACTTTAAGATTTTTTATTGCGATTGTTTACACCTGAAACCAAAAGTATTTGTTTTTATTTTTAGTTATGATCTAGTGTTCTGACTGCACTTAGAGGCCTACTGAAATCTTAAAGGCCTACCGAAAACCACTACTAACGACCACGCAGTCTGATAGTTTATATATCAATGATGAAATCTTAACATTGCAACACATGCCAATACGGCCGGGTTAACTTATAAAGTGCAATTTTAAATTTCCCGGGAAACTTCCGGTTGAAAACATCTATGTATGATGACGTTTGCGCGTGACGTCGATGGTTGAAACGGAAGTATTCGGACACATTGTATCACAATACAAACAGCTCGGTTTTCATCGCAAAATTCCACAGTATTCTGTACATCTGTGTTGGTGAATCTTTTGCAATTTGTTTAATGAACAATGGAGACTGTAAATAAGAAAGCTGTAGGTGGGATCGGTGTATTAGCGGCTGGCTGCAGCAACACAACCAGGAGGACTTTGACTTGGATAGCAGACGCGCTATCCGACGCTAGCCGCCGACCGCATCGATGATCGAGTGAAGTCCTTCGTCATGCCGTCGATCGCTGGAATGCAGGTGAGCACGGGTGTTGATGAGCAGATGAGGGCTGGCGTAGGTAGAGCGCTAATGTTTTTATCATAGCTCTGACGAGGTCCCGTAGCTAAGTTAGCTTCAATGGCGTCGTTAGCAACAGCATTGCTAGGCTTCGACAGGCTGGAAAGCATTAACCAAGTAGTTACAGGTCCAGTGTTTGGTTTGGTGTCTCCTGATAGTAGTATTGTTGATCTTCTGTCTATCCTTCCAGTCAGGGGCTTATTTCTTTTGTTTCTATCTGCATTTAAGCACGATGCTATCACGTTAGCTCCGTAGCTAAAGTGCTTCACCGATGTATTGTCGTGGAGATAAAAGTCACTGTGAATGTCCATTTCGCTTTTCTCGACTCTCATTTTCAAGAGGATATAGTATCCGAGGTGGTTTAAAATACAAATCCGTGATCCACAATAGAAAAAGGAGAAAGTGTGGAATCCAATGAGCCCTTTTACCTAAGTTACGGTCAGAGCGAAAAAAGATACGTCCTGCACTGCACTCTAGTCCTTCACTCTCACGTACCTCATCCACAAATCTTTCATACTCGCTCAAATTAATGGTGTAATCGTTGCTTTCTCGGTCCGAATCGCTCTCGCTGCTGGTGTAAACAATGGGGAAATGTGAGGAGCCCTTCAACCTGCGACGTCACGCTACTTCCGGTACAGGCAAGGTTTTTTTTTTATCAGCGACCAAAAGTTGCGAACTTTATCGTCGATGTTCTCTACTAAATCCTTTCAGCAAAAATATGGCAATATTGCAAAATTATCAAGTATGACACATAGCATGGATCTGCTATCCCCGTTTAAATAAATAAAAATAATTTCAGTAGGCCTTTAAGAGAAACTTGAATACTTGTAAAACTTTAAAAAATTTGAAAAATGTGTTTTAAAAACTTGAAAAATGTGTTTTGCTGCTATTGTTGTTTGCTATACCAAATGTATTTGTTTATTTCACTTGCAAATAAAGTGAGAAAAAAGGTAAGTGGTCATGTATGTTGTTAAATTGTTCATGGAACTGAAAGCGTACCATAGCTATATTGTGGTATAGAGGGAACTCTCCTGAAGGAATCAATAAAGTACTATCTAATCTAATCTAATCGTTATCGTGATATAACATGATCCATATCGTGATATCATTTTTTTTCCACATCGCCCAGCACTACAGTCATATGGTCTATGTGGTGGCAGAGACACATCACGATCCTTACAAAACACAGCACTCATTCTACGATATTCCTCAAGAACTAACAATGTTGGGTAAAGAGGGTTCCGGAAGAGGAGTACAGCTAACTGGTGATAATGCCGCACGTCGACAATGAGAATGAAAGAAAACGCTCTAATTGGTCATTCTGAGGACGGACCAATCAACATGGGGGTTATGACATCAAAGCCAAGGAAGGGCCAGGACAACAGGTGCAGAACATGACGGGATTACAAAAAATGTAGCCCCCATGAATTGATTAACGTGGAACCCGACTTAAACAAGTTGAAAACTTATTCGGGTGATACCATTTAGTGGTCAATTGTACGGAATATGTACTGTACTGTGCAATCTACTAATAAAAGTTTCACTCAATCAATCCCCTCCTGGTGATTGCCGGAAAGATGGAGTGTCAAGCGAGCAAACATTTTTGCAATCAATTTGAACAGTTAGTAGTTTAAGAATGTCCACTAACCTACAGTCAATTAACTTCTCATCCGCCAAGACAGCGTACCTTCAACTTGTAGAAGACCCACCGATAGGGACGAAGCAGGTGATGCCACAGTGACCAAAGGCGTGCCACTCAGGAAGGTGTCACAGTCTGAGGCCGAACCTCTTATTTACTGATGTTTCCGCAGTAAATGAATAAGAGTTCCTTCAGCTGCCTGACACTCTATACTTAACTTTCTATCTACTGTACCCATTTTAAACAACTAAGAGGGTGTACAATTCAATATAATCAAGATGTTAAATTGACTCAACTTGTTTTTAATGCATCCAAATGATGCAAATATCATTCTATGATGTGTCTTTTTCTAAAATGTTTACATCAGTCATCCATTTCCGAACTCATACATAATTTACATTCCTATAATGATGTTCGTTTACTATTCCATAAAACCTTTGAACTGTTATTTTAAAAGGTGTCCTAATTAAAAAAATCATCCCGTTTGTGGCTATTATTAAGCCTACTTTCAGACGCTATGCATTTAAAGGCCTACTGAAATGATTTTTTTTTATTTAAACGGGAATAGCAGATCCATTCTATGTGTCATACTTGATCATTTCGCGATATTGCCATATTTTTGCTGAAAGGATTTAGTAGAGAAAATCGACGATAAAGTTCGCAACTTTTGCTCGCTGATAAAAAAAAGCCTTGCCTGTACCGGAAGTAGCGTGACGTCACAGGAGCTAGTATTCCTCACAATTCCCCGTTGTTTACAATGGAGCGAGAGATTCGGAGCAACAAAGCGACGATTACCCCATTAATTTGAGCGAGGATGAAAGATTCGTAGATGAGGAACGTTACAGTGAATGACTAGAGAGGCAGTGATGGACGTATATTTTTTCGCTCTGACCGTAACTTAGGTACAAGCTGGCTCATTGGATTCCACACTCTCTCCTTTTTCTATTGTGGATCACGGATTTGTATTTTAAACCACCTCGGATACTATATCCTCTTGAAAATGAGAGTCGAGCACGCGAAATGGACATTTAAAGTGACTTTTATCTCCACGACAATACATCGGTGACACACTTAGCTACTGAGCTAACGTGATAGCATCGTTCTCAAATGAAGATAGAAACAAAAGAAATAAACCCCTGACTGGAAGGATAGACAGAAGATCAACAATACTATTAAACCATGTACATGTAACTACACGGTTAAAAATTCTCAGCCTGGTAAGGCTTAACAATGCTGTTGCTAACGACGCTAAGGCTAATTTAGCAACTTAGCAACCGGACCTCACAGAACTATGATAAAAACATTAGCGCTCCACCTATGCCAGCCAGCCCTCATCTTCCCATCAACAGCCGTGCTCACCTGCGTTCCAGCGATCGACGGCGCGACGAAGGACTTCATCCGTGGGTTTGGCGGCTAGGCGTCTGCTAAGTAAGTAGTCCTTGTTGTGTTGCTGTAAGTATTGTACTTAGCCCCGCTAATACACCGATCGATCCCACCTACAACGTTCTTCTTTGCAGCCTCCATTGTTCATTAAACAAATTGCAAAAGATTCACCAACACAGATGTCCACAATACTGTGGAATTTTGTCGAAGAAAACAAGAGGTTTTTGTATCGGGTCCGATGGGGTCCAACCACTTCCGTGGATTTTGTGACGTCACGCGCATAAGTCATATCCAAAGGAGTTTTTCAACCGGAAGTTTAGCGGGAAATTTAAAATTGCACTTTATAAGTTAACTCGGCCATATTGGCATGTGTTTCAATGTTAAGATTTCATCATTGATATATAAACTATCAGACTGCGTGGTCGGTAGTAGTGGGTTTCAGTAGGCCTTTAACACAGTGGTTCTTAACCTTGTTGGAGGTACCGAACCCCACCAGTTTCATATGCGCATTCACCGAACCCTTCTTTAGTGAAAAATAAAATGTTTGTTTTTTTCAAATTCAAGACAAAGTTATATGTTTTTGGTAACACTTAGGATGGGGAACATATTCGAAGTAACAAAGACTTAATTTAGAGTTATTTGGTTAGGGTTATGGTCAGGGTCAAGGCCATGCTGAATAAGGCATTAATAAGTACTTAACAATGACTAGTTAAGAGCCAATATGTTACTAATTTCCATGTTAATAAGCAACTAATTAATGGTGAATATGATTCCCATACTAAACCTCACTCCCTGATGACCTATCTTTCTGATTGTATTGTACCGTATGTCTCGGCCAGAAATCTGCGTTCAAAGAACTCCGGCTTGTCAGTGATTCCAATAGCCCAAAAAAGTCTGCGGGCTTTAGAGCGTTTTCTATTCGGGCTCCAGTACGCTGGAATGCCCTACCGGTTAAAGATGCTACCTCAGTGGAAACAATAAAGTCCCATCTTAAAACTAACTTGTATACTCTCGCCTTTAAATAAACCCCTTTTTAGACCAGTTGATCTGCTGTCTCTCTTTTGTGCTCTGCCCCGCTCTCCTGCCTGGAGAGATTATCAGGTGACCACGGAACAGCCTCCACGGATGAGGTTTAGGGGGCTGAGTGTAACAGAAGCCAGCCAGTGGGGCTGGGCCATGTGTATGTTAGTAAACCTCACTCCCTGATGACCTCAAATGCAGTGCTGGCTATCAGGTCGATAGCCCGGGCTTTTAGCTCGGTAGCTAGCATGCTCGCCGCTCATGCGGACGACCCAGATCCGAGTTCTGGGCGGAACAGAAAAAGCAGAGACTGAACCAGGCCAGTTACAATTTCGCATTAAACAGTAGAGTCGCCTTTTTTTTGGCTAATTCGGTTCCGTTTCCAGTTACGTGAAAATCATAGCGCCGCATTACCGTCACCATGTGCAATGCAGCCATTGTGTGGAGGCTTGTCGCCCGCTAATTACTACTTTCATTACGTGCTTTATTTTGTGTGTTTTGAGTTCAAAGTACGTTTCCTTTGTTCTCCTTCTTCAGCATAGGTCTAAGAAAAAATCAATGCCCGATTGTGGCAGGGACAAGTTGAAAAGCTTTTGCTCCTTTGGATAGAAATAGAATTGCGCATTGAAGGAATATTTCTTATGAATTGTTACACTAAATATTACCATTAATATGTTTAGTGGTACATTAATATAACATTGTGTCCAGGGCATGACGTTAAAGTGCATCCGGCAGTGGAGGCTCCTCTATGGGGTCTTGGGGCACTAGGAGGTTAACCCCTTTACTACTGTTACCCCAGGTGGCCCTTGGCAAAGGCCTAGTACCTGACTGCCCCCTAGCCAGGGATACGGTGAAGACCTCAACGGCCGAGCTGGCGGAAGACGGTATATGTAAGAACTACCACAACGGCTGCGATGGCAAAGGAAGGCATCCCCACGTCCATGTGGGCCCAGTTATGGGGAAATAACAACCTAAGACCTCAACGGTGGAACAGGCGGAGGATGATCGCTAACCCTATGGAGCGTCACAACGGCTGGGATGGCGGGAGAAGGCTGCAGCAGAAAAGGGTCCCCAGTCGTCTTGGACTCCATGCCACTGGACCCTGACCCGGATCCGTCAAAGATTGTGTGGTGAGTGTCTGTGCACCAGTCTCCCCAAAGTCACGCACAGGCATCCTCCATAAATGGATACCCCCCTACCCGGAGGATCGTCATACTCATTCGAGCGACCGCCGATTAATATAATTTTGTTTTATTTTTTCATTGATCCGGATCACTGTCTGGATTCTAGATTATTCAAGAGGATTCTCTCCTATTTGGCGATAAGGCCTGCAGTCTCCAAATGCTTTTCTAATTTTTAAATTGTATTTTTCTAGCAGGCCACTAAAGCTTAGTGATTAGATGATTAAGATATGACTTCTGAGTATTTTTCTGAGTGAAATGATCCCATCGCCACAAAATATTATAGAAGACTGTATTCATTGATGATGCATCGCCTCCATCATCACTGTGATAAGACAGAGATTATGCAGCGGAGGTAAATAAGTAATACCTTGCTGTGTAGAATAAGCATGTTTAATTGTCCATGCAAATGTGACAGTCGAGGCTGTAGGCACATTAAACATGATCAGGTCATTACAATGTGAGCATTACTTTGCCGAAATGCACACAGGACTTGCATTGAAGTGCCGGTCCAAATGTGTGTGTATACATGTCCATTTGTCCAGTTTATTTTTATGAGCCTTTGAATTTAGAGAACTCGCAGGACTGCCTACTTAAATAGTCTAATACCATATATTATAGACAATGACATACAGTATTTGGCCACCCATCAAAATGATCAGAATCAGGTGTCCTAATCACTTGGCCGGGCCACAGGTGTATAAAATCAAGCACTTAGGCATGGAGACTGTTTCTACAAACATTTGTGAAAGAATAGGCCGCTCGTAGGAGCTCAGTGATTTCCAGAGTGGAACTGTCATAGGATGCCACCTGTGCTTCAAATCCAGTCGTGAAATTTCCTTGCTCCTAAATATTCCAAATTAAAATGTCGGTTTTACTATAAGAAAACGGAAGAGTTTGGGAACAACAGCAACTCAGCCACAAAGTGGTATGAGTGTGAAATTTGGTGGAGGAGGAATTATAGTGTGGGGTTGTTTTTCAGGAGTTGGGCTAGGCCACTTAGTTCCAGGGAAAGGAATTTTGAATGCTCCAGGATACCAAAACATGTTGGACATTTCCAAGCTCCCAACCTTGTGGGAACAGTTTGGAGCGGGCCCCTACCGCTTCCAACATGACTGTGCACCAGTGCACAAAGCAAGGTCCATAAAGACATGGATGACAGAGTCTGGTGTGGATCAACTTGACTGGCCTGCACAGAGTCCTGACCTGAACACCCTTTGAGATGAATTAGAACGGAGACTGAGAGCCAGGCCTTCTTGACCAACATCAGTGTGTGACCTCACCAATGTGCTTTTGGAAAAATGGTGGACAATTCCTATAAACACGCTCCGCAACCTTGTGGACAGCCTTCCCAGAAGAGTTGAAGCTGTAATAGCTGCAAAAGGTGGACCGACATCAATTTGAACCCTATGTGTTAGGAATGGGAAGGCCCTTCAAGTTCAGATGTGAGTCAAGACAGGTGGCCAAATACTTTTGGCATTATAGTGTAGCTCTATCTGAGGAGTAATTCATCATTTCTATGCATTGAGATATCATAGCTCACTTTTGAGTAATGCAATGAATTGGTTTACCTTGGGCAAAGTGTACTTTGGTAGTTTCATTGGAGTAAAGACATCTCTTTTTGCAGACACATAGTAGACTGGCTTCCCCGCAGTGGAAACCTACAGGTGAACATCACATAAACAAAAAAAACACAGAAAAAAACAGATACGTTAAAATGCGACCTTAGAAATATCTTGAATTCTGTGCAAACAGTATTTTGCCTCCTGGCATTTCCACACCGTCACCTGCTGTAGTGTAAGGGTGCAACAACAAACAAATAAAACTGTAGCGACGTCATTGCTTGTGTTTTATCCCGGGGAAACGTAATGCACCAGTCAGTGCGACCGGTGACCGGAAGAGAAAAAAGGACTGCTGCCAGGAGCAGGCCCGGCCCTAACCAATCTGGCGCCCTAGGCAAGATTTTAGGTGGCGCCCCCCCACATCGGCAGTGAAGTGTATATACTCACAAGAAACCGAATAGCTTTGTCTTTGACCTTTTTTTTTTACTTAGAGAAAGCAAATTAACAATCAGAATAGTTAACAAGATAAAAAAACATATGGATAAATAAATTAATACAAAAAATAAAAAATGAATATATGAAATACAATATTTTTTACATACATAAACACAAAATAAAACGTGTCAACAAGTTGCATAAAATAAATTAAAAATACAATATAATTAAGGCACTGCACAAAACTAGATATCAAACCAGTATGACTTTAACAACTATATTACAAAAAAAGGGGATCCTACAGAGTTGTCTATTTGTGCTTTTTAATATTGCATTAACTAGAATGACTTACAAATTACTGTACACCAGGGAGTACTGTAATTACCTAACGTTACATTATTATTTTCCATAACAATTTAGCCCCCTCCACAATATTAACCCGACGCTAAAACAGAACTAGCTATTTATTGATTAGCAATTGCCGAATCATGTAACATTAGCTTAATGCTAAAAAGCAAGGTTACTATCATATTCTGTAACAGACAAATAATTTCATGTAGGCTAACGTTACCTACCTGCTACCTCTGTCTTTTTCTCGTTTCTCCTCTTCTTTTCTCTTTTTTCTTCCCTGGGCACCTGACAGTTTTGGCCGTTTTGACATGTTGTGTAGATTTTTTTATGTGGTGACGTCCAAAAAGAGTCATGATACGGGAAGGGAGGGGGCGCACCGTGCCGGGGGAGGGGGGGGCGTAATGTTGTAAGAAATAATATTTCTATTAAATAGGCTTTACTTTGCATTTTAATTAACGTGGGATTATTTTATGTATTTAGATATAATAGTACCAACTTTTTAATTTTTTTTTATTTTTTTCCTCCAACATTTGTGGCACTGGCGTGGCGCCCCCTGATCGATGGCGCCCTTAGCATTTGCCTATACGGCCTATGCCACGGGCCGGCCCTGGCCAGGAGCAATAACACTGCAAGCAAAACCATTGAAATCATGGGAACATTGTACCCTAAACAATGTCAAAACACGAATATGTCACTCAATATGTTTACTTTTCATGGCAGTGCTTCTGTAATGCTGAATTATTTACAGCAGAGGCTGATATGCTTCCCGATTTTCCTTGCCAGAATAGTTAAGAGTGTAGTTAAGAAAATTGCTTTAATGATAATTGTAGCCAAAGGTCGCCAGCTAAACTTTGTTTGTATACCTGTGTGCAGGTTTCTAGAATCAAGAACATCAATATTGCTCATGTGCAAAGCTATTGTGTTCAGACATTGTTTTCTTTTGTATAAGAACGTTTTTTTTTTACCTGCTGACACTTCAGCCTTCGTCAGAGCTGTTGTAGCCTCCTGGTGTGACGTGTCTAAAAAAACAGCTGACCGTGTCGGGAAAACTTTCAGTTCAGTTCAGTTTCAGTTTATTTCGAACATGCATACGATACAATGTAATGCATCAACATATTTCCAGTTGTTCCATAACAGCACGTCCGAAAAGGAGTAGGAAGAAGCAGGGCTTGTTTAAAAGCCTACTGAAAGCCACTACTACCGACCACGCAGTCTGATAGTTTATATATCAATGATGAAATCTTAACATTACAACACATGCCAATACGGCCGGGTTAGATTACTAAAGTGCAATTTTAAATTCCGCGCAAAATATCCTGCTGAAAACGTCTCGGTATGATGACGTCTGCGCGTGACGTCACGGATTGTAGAGGACATTTTGGGACAGCATTGTGGCCAGCTATTAAGTCGTCTGTTTTCATCGCAAAATTTCACAGTATTCTGGACATCTGTGTTGGTGAATCTTTTGCAATTTGTTCAATGAACAATGGAGACAGCAAAGAAGAAAGCTGTAGGTGGGAAGCGGTGTATTTCGGCCGGCTGCAGCAACACAAACACGTGGCCGGTGTTTCATTGTTTACATTCCCGAAAGATGACAGTCAAGCTTTACCATTGGCCTGGGGAGAACTGGGACAACAGAGACTCTTACCAGGAGGACTTTGAGTTGGATACGCAGACGCGGTACCGTGAGTACGCAACCAGAATGTTGCCATAAGCATTTTGTTTAATTTGTATGTGTAACGCAGTACGCAGCTGCGGCTTCCAAACATTTGATCGCTTGCCCGTACGTGCGTGCCGCTATGTGCATGTCACGTACGTAACTTTGGGGAAATATATGTGCTGTATGAACTTTGGGAAGGTGAACGGTACTTTGGGCTGTGGGATTAAGTGTGTTGTGCGGGTGTTTGATTTGTATTGGCGGGTTATATGGACGGGAGGGGGGAGGTGTTTGTTATGTGGGATTAATTTGTGGCATATTAAATATAAGCCTGGTTGTGTTGTGGCTAATAGAGTATATATATGTCTTGTGTTTATTTACTGTTTTAGTCATTCCCAGTTGAATATCAAGTCCCACCCGCCTCTCACAGCATCTTCCCTATCTGAATCGCTTCCACTGCCTTCTAGTCCTTCACTCTCACTTTCCTCATCCACAAAACTTCAATCCTCGCTCGAATTAATGGGGAAATCGTCGCTTTCTCGGTCCGAATCGCTCTCGCTGCTGGTGGCCATGAATGTAAACAATGTGCAGATGTGAGGAGCTCCACAACCTGTGACGTCACGCTACTTCCGGTACAGGCAAGGCTTTTTCATCAGCGACCAAAAGTTGTGAACTTTATCGTCGATGTTCTCTACTAAATCCTTTCAGCAAAAATATGGCAATATCGTGAAATGATCAAGTATGACACATAAAATGGACCTGCTATCCCCGTTTAAATAAGAAAATCACATTTCAGTAGGCCTTTAATACTACCCCTTTTCATATCATAGCAATTTTATCCCAGTTCCTTGTTCTCTGTAACAGAACAGTGAATACATAAATAATAAATAAATAACATACCATAGTAAGCAAATAAATATTAAATACAAATAATAATAATAATACATCAATAAATAAATAAAGGTTTCAATATGTTCATTTTACTTATTGTGCTGTGTACTTTGCCGGCTCATCTTTGTGGTTAGAGTAGGTCGTGAGTTCAAACCCCGGCCGAGTCATACCAAAGACTATAAAAACGGGACCCATTACCTCCCTGCTTGGCACTCAGCATCAAGGGTTGGAATTGGGGGTTAAACCACCAACATGATTCCCGAGCGCGGCCACCGCTGCTGCTCACTGCTCCCCTCACCACCCATGGGGTGGAACAAGGGGACGGGTCAAATGCAGAAGGTAATTAATGTGACTATCAGCGGTACTTTAACATTAACTTTTTGTGAACACTTGTAGTTTGAACAGTCTCTTAAACTGAATCACATTGGTGCTTTGTTTGATTTCTTTGGTTAATCTATTCCATAATTTAATTCCACATACTGATATGCTAAAGGTTTTAAATGTTGGTATGTGCATGCAGATGTTTAAAATAGGATTTTCCTCTAAGCTTATACTTCTCCTCTTTTGTTGAGAAGAATTGTTGTACATTCTTGGGTCGCAGGTTATAGTTTGCTTTGTACATCATTTTAGCTGTTTGCAAATGCACCAAATCGTTGAATTTCAATATTTGTGATTCAATAAATAAAGGGTTTGCATGATCTCTATATCCAACATGATGTATTATTTTAATAGATTTTTTTTTGTAACACCGTTAGTTGAAGTTAAAATAAAGTTCCTCAAAGCGGACATATCTGTTCTCCGAACTGACGACGCCAATGACAGTGTCCCAGGGGCTGTCATCCCTGTTCAGGGTGTTGGCCCCTCGCTTCCTGATTTCCTGGATCCATCTCTTGTATTTATTTGTTTGCTTTTGCACACCTGTGACGCTGTCCTTCATCGCCGACATCTGGTCGGAGAATAGATATGGCCGGGTCGGGGAACTTTATTTTAAAAGTTTTCCTAACCCGGTCAGCTGTTTTTAGACCAAGGATGCTACAACAACTCTGACGAAACTGTCCGCGGGTAAGAAACCGCTCTTACAAAAAAAAAATACAAAAAATAAAATTGTCTGAACACAATAACTTTGCACATATTTATTTGAGAAGACAAGATGTACGCATCAACATTGCTTGTATGATAAATATGTTAATGAAATATTTGAGTTTATAATTAGATTTATATTATTCTTGGTAGTCCAAAGCAATCTGTGGTAAAACTGATATATCTTTTACCATTTTGTGTCAATGTATCATGTAATATTTTGTTTTGCATCTCTTATTGTTCTTTCTTGTAAGTTTTCCTAGAGCCTGTCAAAGATGTTCTGTAACAGACAATAACGGTTATTAATCAGGCAGAATTTGTGTGTTTTTCTTGTGTTCTCCTACGCAGGATTGTGTCGATCTCTGGCTGTGGACAAATACTATTTGAGGTGGAGAGGCTTGTAACTCAAATTATGCTCGTAACTCAAAGGGTAACTGCACATTTTTTGGGAAATTTTGCCTATCGCTGACAATCACTATGCACTTGCACTCTCCTAGCCAGGATTGTGTCGATTTCTGGCTGTGGAGAAGTACTACTTGAGGTGGGGAGGCTTGTAACTCAAATTATGCTCGTAACTCAAAGGGTAACTGCACATTTTTAGGGACATTTTGCCTATCGCTGACAATCACTATGCACTTGCACTCTCCTACTCAGGATTGTGTCAATCTCTGGCTGTGGACAAGTACTACTTGAAGTGGGGAGGCTTGTAACTCAAATTATGCTCATAACTCAAAGGGTAACTGTACTTTTTGGGGGAAATGTTGCCTATCGCTGACAATCACTATGCACTTGTGTTCTCCTACCCAGGGTTGTGTCGATCTTTGGCTGTGGACAAATACTAATTGAGGTGGGGATGCTTGTAACTCAAATTATACTCGTAACTCAAAGGGTAACTGTACTTTTTGGGGGACATGTTGCCTATCGCTGACAATCACCATGTACTTACGCTCTCCTACCCCAGGATTGTGTCGATCTCTGGCTGTGCACAAGTACTACTTGAGCTGGCAGTGGGGAGGCTCGTAACTCAAATTATACTCGTAACTCAAAGGGTAGCTGCACTTTTTGGGGGAAATTTTGCCTATTGCTGACAATCCCTTTGTACTTGTGCTATCCTACACAGGATTGTGTTGATCTTTGGCTGTGCACAAGTACTACTTGAGCCGGTGTTGGGGAGGCTCGTAACTCAAATTATACTCGTAACCCGGCAGAAGACCCTGCACGAAAGTCTGCAAAAAAGCCAAGTGTATCCAGGTAGCCTACAGACAGTTAGCGTCCGACCTTTGACAGTGTAGTGATAAAGTCTATAAATATTCCGATCACAGTCTACTAATAACAGACACTTCAGGTGAAGGGGGAAATTATATCCAGTGTTGTCCAAATGTTGACTTAAAACAGGCATTGTTTTTTTGTTTTTTTTTAGTAATGTTTACTGAATATTTTTGTGTAAATGATTATCCTAAATTCAAATAATTTCCACACAGGGGAATTTACTGTTAGTTGAAAATTGCTTGAGTATTTAAAACAAGATAAGAAAGAGATAACATTTGGAGATTCTTCATCTTTGCATTACAGTTTTATTTTTTTCCAAGAAAATCTTGAAATATATGATTGAATGTGATTTTGGTTTTAATCTGTAACATGATTTATTACATTTCGAAAACATTAGCCTATTTCATATTTCATTAATTGCTAATTATATCACAAACTGCAGCTTCTTGCGATTCGGATTTGGCAGTTAATTGGAAAGCCCTAATATCTAATTAAATCCTTAATATCTTTTATAACAAATACATTTTATCTTCCCTATTGTGACATGAAAATGTTATTCTTTTCAGATGAGTCTCAAAGAGCATGTGAGATCACAACAAGCCTTGCCAAAATGATTGTGAAGGACTTGCAACCCATTTCAATAGTAGAGGACCAAGGTTTCCGGCATTTTATGAAGGTGGTAGATCCTCGATACCAGATCCCTAGTCGGAAATCCATGATGACAGGTGAAATTGCCAAACTGTACGAGCATGCACAAAAAACAGTAAAGGACTCCATGCAATCAGCAAGCAGTGTGGTTTTAACAACCGACATGTGGACTGCAAGAACCACTGAAGGTTATTTGACTCTGTCGGGACATTTTATTGACAAAGACTGGCAGATGCAGTCTTGCAATCTTGCAACAATCCATGTAGCTGTGCAGCACACAGCAGACAATATATCTGAACTCCTCAAAAAAACAACTGATGAATGGGGCATCACAAGTAAGGTTCATGCGGTCGTTACAGACAATGGAGCCAATACGGTCTCTGCTGTGCGTAAAACTTGTTGGAAACATATTCCTTGTTTTGCTCACACACTCAACCTCATTGTGAAGGACTCCATTAAGGCTGACACAAGTCTTGAGTCCAGCTTGGAGAAATGCAGTGCCATTGTTCGGTTCTTCCATCACAGCACCAGAGCAACTGACAAGCTAAAAGAAGTACAAAATCAGTTGAATTTACCACAGCATAAACTAATCCAAGCAGTGGATACTAGATGGAACTCTGTGTTGTACATGATTGACAGACTGTATGAGCAACAACAAGCCATCACAACAACACTTAGTCTTCTCGGGAGAAACAACATGTGTCTATGTGATGAAGAATGGTCCCACATCAGGCAGGCCGGTGATGTCCTCAGGCCTTTTGAAGAGGCCACCAAGGAGGTTTCAGCAGAGCAGTATGTCACGATTTCCAAAGTCATACCTCTGGTCTGTCTTCTTCTCCAGAAAGTAACCACATCTGCTGACCAGGGTAACAGTCTGGCTTCACTACTTGCTGCACAATGCAAGCGAAGGTTCCAAAACATTGAACACAGCCACACTCTTGCAGCCAGCACCTTTTTGGACATTCGCTTCAAAAACATTGTGTTCAGTGATTCTGCAAATGTGGAGTTGATTAAATCACGGATCATCACAGAAATGCAAGCCCTGGCCTGCGCTGAAACACAGTCAACGAGACATGAGGCCGCCGCGACTGCATCAACTGTGACACAAGAGTCACCTGCTGAGTGCTCATCATCCAAGGGAATATGGCAGGAGTTTGACAGTCGTGTTCTGGCTTTTCAGAGCAATCGCACAGCAAACACAGATGCGTATGTTGAAATGAGAAGATACATGGAGGAAAAGGTGATCCCAAGGAGTGAGGACCCTTTGGTTTGGTGGGAAAAAAAATGAAACCACATTCCCAATGCTGAACAAAGTTGCGAAAAAATACCTTGGAACTATTGCAACGTCTGTTCCAGCAGAGAGACTCTTCTCTAAGACCGGAGAAATAATCAGCCAGAGGCGTAATCGTATCAAAGCAGAAAACGTGAACATGTTACTTTTCCTGAACAACAATCTGAGACTTCAGTAGAGTGTGACGTGTGACGACATATCTCGAGTACACTAAAGGTGTGATGGTGTCAGACATTTTTGTAGATACTTTTTCCAAGTTCATTTTCTTAGGGAACTGTCTTTCGTATGCAGGTTTATAGGACAAGGACATCCTAGTTTATTGTGATAAGGAAATTATTGACATTGCTTCAGAGACATTTACTTCCACACAGAGGTTTGAAACATAACATTGTTATGAATAATTGTTTTTTTAAGCTTTTTCTACCAAGACTTTTTTTTTGAGAAATAAGAAAAGTGAAAATGTGTATATTTTTGTTTATATTAAATTTATTTTTCATATTTATGTTATTTATTTTAAGTTTACTTTTATTACATATTGGCCATAATAAATGTGGTATAAATGGTTTGTATTTGTCTTGTGATTTGTCTTAAATAATAACAATAGTAATAATATTTTTGACTGACAAAAATTGCCAATAAGAAATTAATGGTATCGGTATCGGTATCGATGAAAATGCAAGAAGAAGTATCGGTATCATATCGAACCCTAAAAGTGTGGTATCGCCCATCTCTAGTCCATTTGGCTGTCATCTGTTTTAATTATGAGACACAATTGTGTCAAAGTCATGATTTTTTATTTAATGCTTGAAATAAGAAATTATTACTTTAAAAAAGTAGTTTTATACTTGTGAGTGTTGATGACACAGCTTTGCAACAGTTGATATTCTAGTTTCAGGCATGTTTTACTCAATCTCAGCAAAAAGCTGTAATATTTTACTGAGATCATTTAGGACCAAAACACTTAAAACAAGTAAAAGACTCTAACATAAAATCTGCTTAGTGAGAAGAATTATCTTATCAGACAGAAAAATAAGCAAATATCACCCTTATTTGAGATATTTAATCTTAATTAGATTTCAGTTTTTGCAGTGCAGTTTTTCTTTGGGTACTCTTAAATTGAGATAGCACTGTATAGTCTTTTATATCACTAGTTAGCACCCACTTCCAAATATCTCGCAAAATGTCAAAGCCCATTGCCAAATTGGAGCCACTGAATAGGTGTAAGCTTCACAATCCGATTAGTTGGTTAATCGTTAAGATAATCGATAATATTCAACAATCAAACTAGTCGTTAAGTTGCAGCCCTACTATAGTGTGGAAATGCTAAGCACCTTTTGATTTGAACCTGAAACTAGAATCTTGAATTTGACACAGCTAGAATGCTTTCACTTGACAATCACTTACCTGAACAAACACATACTCATCTTGAACCACCAGAGAATTTGGGTCGATGTAGCCAGGGAATGGTTTGACCTTGTTGGCATCTGTGCAGTTCTGCAGCTTGCAAGTGACATACATTGCCTCTGCACACACACAAACACACACACACACATACTGGTTATCATTTGGAATGGGGACCACATTTTTGATCATCACTTGTGGGGACCACCCTTTCTACAGGTTGTGGAGGCATTAACATTTTTTCGTAAAATGGCCACTGCCCAGTTAGCTCATACACGTCTTTAAATCTCTGGATTGATGAAGTAATGTGCTGATCATTCTTACTGGGGACCCTGTGGAAAAAGAGTTAATATGGCTCATGGGGACCACCAAATTTAAATAATTTTGCATAATTCACACAAATTTGTACGTGACTACTGAGGACCATTTAAAAACAAAAAAAAAAGTTCAAATTAAATATGACATGATCCTCAGAATACAGCACTACAGCTGTCCTCTTATAGGAAGTTTCACCACTTAAAGGCCTACTGAAACCCAGTACTACCGACCACGCAGTCTGATAGTTTAAATATCAATGATGAAATCTTAACATGCCAATACGGCCGGGTTAACTTATAAAGTGCAATTTTAAATTTCCCGCGAAACTTCCGGTTGAAAACGTCTATGTATGATGACGTTTGCGCGTGACGTCGATGGTTGAAACGGAAGTATTCGGACACATTGTATCACAATACAAACAGCTCTGTTTTCATCGCAAAATTCCACAGTATTCTGGACATCTGTGTTGGTGAATCTTTTGCAATTTGTTTAATGAACAATGGAGACGGCAAAGAAGAAAGTTGTAGGTGGGATCGGTGTATTAGCGGCTGGCTGCAGCAACACCACCAGGAGGACTTTGACTTGGATAGCAGACGCGCTATCCGACGATGATCGATGATCGGGTGAAGTCTTTCGTGGCGCCGTCGATCGCTGGAACGCAGGTGAGCACGGGTGTTTATGAGCAGATGAGGGCTGGCGTAGGTGGAGCGCTAATGTTTTTATCATAGCTCTGACGAGGTCACGTAGCTAAGTTAGCTTCAATGGCGTCGTTAGCAACAGCATTGCTAGGCTTCGACAGGCGGCACAGCATTAACCGTGTAGTTACATGTCCAGTGTTTGGTTCGGTGTCTCCTGATAGTAATATTGTTGATCTGCTGTCTATCCTTCCAGGCAGGGGCTTATTTATTTTGTTTCTATCTGCATTTAAGCACGATGCTATCACGTTAGCTCCGTAGCTAAAGTGCTTCACCGATGTATTGTCGTGGAGATAAAAGTCACTGTGAATGTCCATTTCGCGTTCTCGACTCTCATTTTCAAGAGGATATAGTATCCGAGGTGGTTTAAAATACAAATCCGTGATCCACAATAGAAAAAGGAGAAAGTGTGGAATCCAATGAGCCCTTGTACCTAAGTTACGGTCAGAGCGAAAAAAGATACGTCCTGCACTGCACTCTAGTCCTTCACTCTCACGTTCCTCATCCACAAATCTTTCATCCTCGCTCAAATTAATGGGGTAATCGTCGCTTTCTCGGTCCGAATCACTCTCGCTGCATTGTAAACAATGGGGAAATGTGAGGAGCCTTTCAACCTTTGATGTCACGCTACTTCCGGTACAGGCAAGGCTTTTTTAATCAGCGACCAAAAGTTGCGAACTTTATCGTCGATGTTCTCTACTAAATCCTTTCAGCAAAAATATGGCAGTATCGCGAAATGATCAAGTATGACACATAAAATGGATCTGCTATCCCCGTTTTAATAAAAACATTTCATTTCAGTAGGCCTTTAAATGTTAAAGCAAATCCTGCATCTTCTGTGACATTACTGAAAACTGCTATTTAGCAGTAATGAAGTTGTCTGCAACTCCAACTACCATATATAGATGGATGGAAAATTCTGAATGTGAGTCATACTTTAAGGTAATAACGTTTTATAATCATGCTGTATGAAAATGACATCCTAAGGAACACTAAACCAGGTTTTGTTTTTGGAAACATATATTAGTTTTAACTAAGGATGGATACCATACAGAATCACAGTACTATTAATGCCAGGATAACAAATGTTGCACTTTTCAAGAAAATGTATTTTCTCTTTTACCAATATTTGAAACACGTAAATGATAAATGATAATGATAAATGGGTTGTACTTGTATAGCGCTTTTCTACCTTCAAGGTACGCAACGCGCTTTGACAGTATTTCCACATTTACCCATTCACACACACATTCACACACTGATGGCGGGAGCTGCCATGCAAGGCGCTACCAGCAGCCATCAGAGGCAAAGGGTGAAGTGTCTTGCCCAAGGACACAACAGACATGACTAGGAAGGTAGAAGGTGGGAATTGAACCCCAGTAACCAGCAACACTCCGATTGCTGGCACAGCCACTCTACCAACTTCGCCACGCCGTCCCAAACAAAATAAACAAAGTAACCCAAATTTCCCTGTTGTGGGATCAATAAAAAAATATCTTATCTTACCTTAAACCACAGAAATAAAATACAAACCCTGTTTCCATATGAGTTGGGGAATTGTGTTAGATGTAAATATAAACCGAATACAATGATTTGCAAATTATTTTCAACCCATATTCAATTGAATGCACTACAAAGATAAGATATTTGATGTTCAAACTCATAAACTTTATTTTTTTTTTGCAAATAATAATTAACTTATAATTTCATGGCTGCAACACGTGCCAAAGTAGTTGGGAAAGGGCATGTTCACCACTGTGTTACATGGCCTTTCCTTTTAACAACACTCAGTAAACGTTTGGGAACTGAGGAGACACATTTTTGAAGCTTCTCAGGTGGAATTCTTTCCCATTCTTGCTTGATGTACAGCTTAAGTTGTTCAACAGTCCAGGGGTCTCCTTTGTGGTATTTTAGGCTTCATAATGCACCACACATTTTCAATGGGAGACAGGTCTGGACTACAGGCAGGCCAGTCTAGTACCCGCACTCTTTTACTATGAAGCCACGTTGATGTAACACGTCGCTTGGCATTGTCTTGCTGAAATAAGCAGGGGCGTCCATGGTAACGTTGCTTGGATGGCAACATATGTTGCTCCAAAACCTGTATGCATTAATGGCGCCTTCACAGATGTGTAAGTTACCCATGTATTGGGCACTAATACACCCCCATACCATCACAGATGCTGGCTTTTCAACTTTGCGCCTATAACAATCCGGATGGTTCTTTTCCTCTTTGGTCCGGAGGACAGGACGTCCACAGTTTCCAAAAACAATTTGAAACGTGGACTCGTCAGACCACAGAACACTTTTCCACTTTGTATCAGTCCATCTTAGATGAGCTCAGGCCCAGCGAAGCCGACAGCGTTTCTGGGTGTTGTTGATAAACGGTTTTCGCCTTGCATAGGAGAGTTTTAACTTGCACTTACAGATGTAGCGACCAACTGTAGTTACTGACAGTGGGTTTCTGAAGTGTTCCTGAGCCCATGTGGTGATATCCTTTATACACTGATGTCGCTTGTTGATGCAGTACAGCCTGAGGGATCGACGGTCACGGGCTTAGCTGCTTACGTGCAGTGATTTCTCCAGATTCTCTGAACCCTTTGATGATATTACGGACCGTAGATGTCGAAATCCCTCAATTCCTTGCAATAGCTGGTTGAGAAAGGTTTTTTTTAAACTGTTCAACAATTTGCTCACGCATTTGTTGACAAAGTGGTGACCCTCGCCCCATCCTTGTTTGTGAATGACTGAGCATTTCATGGAATCTACTTTTATACCCAATCATGGCACCCACCTGTTCCCAATTTGCCTGTTCACCTGTGGGATGTTCCAAATAAGTGTTTGACGAGCATTCCTCAACTTTATCAGTATTTATTGCCACCTTTCCCAACTTCTTTGTCACGTGTTGCTGGCATCAAATTCTAAAGTTAATGATTATTTGCAAAAAAAATTATCAGTTTGAACATCAAATATGTTGTCTTTGTAGCATATTCAACTGAATATGGGTTGAAAATGATTTGCAAATCATTGTATTCCGTTTATATTTACATCTAACACAATTTCCCAACTCATATGGAAACGGGGTTCGTACAAACCTTTTCCCTTAAGGGGACCTGTTTTTTTGTCCCTATACCGTCAGAGGTCCTCTAAAGGTGACTGTGTAAACAGAGCGATGTCCCCATTAAGTAAGCATTGCCAGAACAAACACACACACACACACACGTCAAAGCCATGGTATCAGTCTTAGTATCGGCCAATAAAGAAAGACAACCTTTCCATAAAGCATTGCGGCCTTTGTGTGCTTCCCGTATTACTCGTGTCACAAACTGGTCTCATTAATTCTCAAGCCAGTTGGAGAGAAAGACAGATGAACACGGAGGCCAATTGGTTTTTTTTCCCCTTCAATCGCACTCCTGGGAGAGAGTCAATCCCCACAATAGCTTCTGCCAAATGTGTTGTCTCCCTCCATACATCGTGATGGTGTCTTGCCTCTGACGGTAACGTCTGACAACTAATGCTGTATGATTGGCCTTTCCATGTTGCGCTGGCATCAAAGAGAGGCCTGATTCTTTGAAGGCATGTCCAGTGATGTTTCCAGAAGTCTTTCATTGACTCACATATGGTTTTCTACACCAAAATGCATCTATTTATTACACTTCTTCCACCTATTCTTCTTCTTCTTCAGATTTTGGCGCGCTCTACCTTCCACATTTTTCATCCGGTTCAAACCGTTCCAACATCAAACTGTTCAGCCTATTCGAGAATTGCGGGCTTTCCCTTGACAAATTCCAAAAATTCCCAGATTTCCCAGAATTCCGGGACAATTTCCCCATTTAAAATGAATTGGCCATTTTTCAAACTTCCATCATTTTCAACCTCTTCATACCATTCCACCTTCAACACATTCCACCATTCTGGAAATTCAAACTTTTTCTTTTTCCAAGTTCAAAAAAATTCCAGGATTTTCCAGAATTCCTGGTTTTCCAAAGCCCAAAAATCCTCTTAATGAAGAAAAAAAACAATGTTTTTTTTTAAACAGGACAAAGTCCTGGTTTTCACGAAATTCCAGGAATTCCGTAATACCATTTCTCAATTCAACATGTTACTACTTCAACATTTCTCGAACCGATTTGAAACATTTCAACACCAACCATTTCAACTCATTCAGACATTTTCCAAAAAATCCCCGCTTTTCCCGAAATTCGTAAAATGTTGGGAAATTCCCATTGAAATGAATGGGACATTCTTCAAAGTTGCACAATTCCCACATTTTTCATCTGATTCAAACTGTTCCAACATCAAACTGTTCATCCTATTCGCAAATTGCGGGCTTTCCTTTGAAAATTTCCAGAAATTCCCAGATTTCCCAGAACTCCCGGTTTTCCGGGACATTTTTCCCATTTTAAATGAATTGGCCATTGTTCAAACTTCCATCATTTTCAACCTCTTCATACCAATACACCTTCAACACATTCCACCATTCTGGAAATTCAAACTTTAATTTTTCCAAGTTCAAAAAAATTTCACCATTCTGGAAATTCAAACTTTTATTTTTCCAAGTTCAAAAAAATTCCAGGATTTTCCAGAATTCCTGGTTTTCCGAAGCCGTATTTCCACTCTGTTTTCTGCTGACTTTTCAACCCACTTCAACCGTTCCACCGTCCAAAAAAATCCTCTTAATTAGGAACAAAATTAAAAAAAAATTAAACTGGAAAAATTCCCAATTTTTACGAAATTCCAGGAATTCCGTAATACCATTTCTCAATTCAACATGTCACTACTTCAACATTTCTCGACCGATTTGAAAAATTTAAACACCAACCATTTCAACTCATTCATACCATTAAAGTTTTTTTTTTAGCATTTTCTCAAAAATTCCCGCTTTTCCCGAAATTTCTAAATTGTTGGGAAATTCCCATTGAATGGGAAATTCTTCAAAGTTGCACAATTCCCACATTTTTCATCTGATTCAAACTGTTCCGACATAAAAATATTCCGCCTGTTTGGGAATTGTGTGCTCTACTTCAACAATTCAAAAAAAGTTCCATGATTTCAGTTCAACTTCAGCATTGGAACATTCACACACAATTCCTTCAGGAATTGCCTCATCTAGTTATTCCTCTACTTCTTCTTCTCCAGATTTCGGCGCGCTTTACCTTCCACATTTTTCACCCGATTCAAACCGTTCCAACTTCAAACTGTTCAGCCTATTCGGGAATTGCGGGCTTTCCCTTGACAAATTCCAAAAATTTCCAGATTTTCCAGAATTTCCTACATTTTTCCCATTTAAAATAAATTGGCCATTTTTCAAACTTCCATCATTTTCAACCTCTTCATACCATTCCACCTTCAACACATCCCACCATTCTGGAAATTCTAACTTTTCTTTTTCCAAGTGAAAAAAATTGCCACCATTCTGGAAGTTCAAACTTTTATTTGAAAAAAGCTCTTTGGGTAAACATCTACTATATTTGGAGATATTCACTGACATAACTATCTACTATATTTGGAGATATTCACTGACATAACTAAGGCAAAATGCGTAACTAAAGTCTCAAATTCCAAACAACTAGTTTGGAGTTAGTTTGTAAGAAGGCAAGTTGGTTTTATCAACAATTCTGCCATGCCTTCAATGGTTTGATCTCAAATTTGTGGGACCTATGGAGATTACAAACACACATAAGCAGACAGATGAAGTGCTGGCTGTCCAGAGTCGGGACCCGGGGTGGACCGCTCGCCTGTGCATCGGTTGGGTACATCTCTGCGCTGCTGACCCGTCTCCGCTCGGGATGGTCTCCTGCTGGCCCCACTATGGACTGGACTCTCACTATTATGTTAGATCCACTATGGACTGGACTCTCACTAATATGTTAGATCCACTATGGACTGGACTCTCACTATTATGTTAGATCCACTATGGACTGGACTCTCACTATTATGTTAGATCCACTATGGACTGGACTCTCACTATTATGTTAGATCCACTATGGACTGGACTCTCACTATTATGTTAGATCCACTATGGACTGGACTTTCACAATATTATGCTAGATCCACTATGGACTGGACTCTCACTAATATGTTAGATCCTCTATGGACTGGACTCTCACTATTACATTAGATCCACTATGGACTGAACTCTCACTATTATGTTAGATCCTCTATGGACTGGACTCTCACTATTATGTTAGATCCACTATGGACTGGACTCTCACTATTATGTTAGATCCACTATGGACTGGACTCTCACTAATATGTTGGATCCACTATGGACTGGACTCTCACTATTATGTTAGATCCACTATGGACTGGACTCTCACTTTTATGTTAGATCCTCTATGGACTGGACTCTCACTATTATGTTAGATCCACTATGGACTGGACTCTCACTATTATGTTAGATCCACTATGGACTGGACTCTCACTTTTATGTTGGATCAACTATGGACTGGACTCTCACTATTATTTTAGATCCACTATGGACTGAACTCTCACTATTATGTTAGATCCAATATGGACTGGACTCTCACTTTTATGTTGGATCAACTATGGACTGGACTCTCACTATTATGTTAGATCCACTATGGACTGGACTCTCACTATTATGTTAGATCCACTATGGACTGGACTCTCACTATTATGTTAGATCCACTATGGACTGGACTTTCACAATATTATGCTAGATCCACTATGGACTGGACTCTCACTAATATGTTAGATCCTCTATGGACTGGACTCTCACTATTATGTTAGATCCACTATGGACTGGACTCTCACTATTATGTTAGATCCACTATGGACTGGACTCTCACTTTTATGTTGGATCAACTATGGACTGGACTCTCACTATTATGTTAGATCCACTATGGACTGGACTTTCACTATTATGTTAGATCCACTATGGACTGGACTCTCACTTTTATGTTGGATCAACTATGGACTGGACTCTCACTATTATGTTAGATCCACTATGGACTGGACTCTCACTATTATGTTAGATCCACTATGGACTGGACTTTCACAATATTATGCTAGATCCACTATGGACTGGACTCTCACAATATTATTTATTAACATCCACTCGATATCCATTGCACCGGTTGCCCTAGGGGCGCGGGGGGGTCACCCACATCTGCGGTCCTCTCCAAGGTTTCCCATTGTCATCCCACTGGGTTGAGTTTTTCCTTGCCCTGATGTGGGCTCTGAACCGAGGATGTCGTTGTGGCTTGTGCAGCCCTTTGAGACACTTGTGATTTAGGGCTGTATAAATAAACATTGATTGATTGATACCAGTAGGTAAGAAAGGTTGGTTTTGCATAATGGGAACGATTGGCTGTCAAAGTTAACGCAATAAAAACGTGTTAATTATAATTTCCCTCAACGGCACTCATTTTTTGGACGTGTCCTGTTCGACCGTCAGTCCATTCCGTAGCGGGGGGGAAAATGTAGCTCTGTTCAGTAGCTGTTCAGCCACAAGCGGAGAAAAAGAGCAGGCAGAAATGGACAAAGAAAAGGGTACATTATGGAAATACCGGGTCCAAAGCCATGGCAAGTCGTTCCCCCGACACGACAAGACAATTTCATCCATGTTCACCGTGTGCTGTCTTTACTGCAGCGAATGTTCATTCAGAGGGGTCTGGCTTCATTTCAGTGTTTGGATTAAAGCTGTGTTCAAGGGTCTCAAACTCAATTTACAAGGGGGCCACTGGAGGTAGAGTCAGGGTGAGACTATTTACTTCTGAATCTCGTGACTACATGTGTCAACTACTTCTACCAATGGTAACTCAGAGCTATGATAGGCCTTAAGTGATTATAAAAGTACAATTTTAATGTAAAAATGTTATATTTTCACACTGCTTGTCCTTGTGATGCCCAATGTGTGTTTGTGTCACTGAAATGTTTTTGTGTTGGCACTGTTCTTCATAGAGAGAGTTAATATTGCTAGAATATATTTAACTACTAACCTCCCAGGGTTAGTAGTTAAATAATCGGGGTGTCAAACTCATTTTCATTGAAAGTCACATCACAATTATGTAACAGTGAATAATGTATACATTTAAATGTATAAGGATTTGCGTAATGATATTGTTATACAATTGTCGATGCATTTGAATTTTTCTATTTTTTAGAAATAAAATCTGTGTATTTTGCGATCAAAACTGGCAGCTCAGTTGCAAAACAAAAAATTACCAGTCTTTTAGGGTTAAAATTTTGACGACTAAGGAGCCAGGAGTTGTTGTTTTTTTACTGTACAGTCTATGGTTGTTGTTTTTACAGTTTTACTGTAAATGTAAAAATGTTATTGCTGTTTTTTTTGTACAGTAAAATTTTACTGTAAATTCTGTTTTCATTTTTACAGTGTATATTTTGATGGATAACGTGAAAAAAATGGAATGTAAGATATTATTTTTTGCATCATTAAATATGGTAGTTACAGTTTAATATAGTTTATAGGGCTGCAACAACTAATCGATTAAATCGATTATAAAAATAGTTGCCGATTAATTTAGTCATCGATTCGTTGGATCTATGCTATGCGCATGCGCAGAGGCGACTTTTTTTATTGTTTTATTTAATTTTTTTATAAACCTTTATTTATAAACTGCAACATTTACAAACAGCAGAGAAACAATAATACAAATAAGTGTGGTGCCAGTATGGTGCCAGTATGCTGGTTTTTTTTTCCAATAAAATACTGGAAAGTATAGAAATGTAGTTTGTCTCTTGTATCCGATTATTAATCGATTAATCGAAGTAATAATCGACAGATTAATCGGTTATCAAATTAGTTGTTAGTTGCAGCCCTAATAGTTTACTCTATATATATATATATATATATATATATATATATATATATATATATATATATATATATATATATATATATATATGTGTGTTTGTCATGACAACCTGCATGTATATGTTAGTTTATTATAGTTTAATATATATATATATATATATATATATATATATATATATATATATATATATATATATATATATATATATATATATATATATATATACACTACAGTTCAAAAGTTTGGGGTCACCCAAACAATTTAGTGGAATAGCCTTCATTTCTAAGAACAAGAATAGACTGTCGAGTTTAAGAGGAAAGTTCTCTTTTTCTGGCCATGTTGAGCGTTTAATTGACCCCACAAATGTGATGCTCCAGAAACTCAATCTGCTCAAAGGATGGTCAGTTTTGTAGCTTCTGTAACGAGCTAAACTGTTTTCAGATGTGTGAACATGATTGCACAAGGGTTTTCTAATCATCAATTAGCCTTCTGAGCCAAAGAGCAAACACATTGTACCATTAGAACACTGGAGTGATAGTTTCTGGAAATGGGCCTCTATACACCTATGTAGATATTGCACCAAAAACCAGACATTTGCAGCTAGAATAGTCATTTACCACATTAGCAATGTATAGAGTGTATTTATTTAATGTTAAGACTAGTTTAAAGTTATCTTCATTGAAAAGTACAGTGCTTTTCCTTCAAAAATAAGGACATTTCAATGTCACCCCAAACTTTTGAACGGTAGTGTATATATATATATATATATATATATATATATATATATATATATATATATATATATATATATATATATATATATATATATATATATATATATATATATATATATATATATATATATATATATACATACCTTAAAATAAAGTAAAATAAAGTGTTTCTCCTGTCAAAATGTACTTTACTGAGGATTATTATTTCTAGGCTTTAGCAGGCCATATAAAATGACCTGACAGGTCAGATATAGCCCCTTGGCCTTGAATTTGACACCTGTGCGCTTAATTATGAAGTTACCCGGCTGCTGCTAATAAAGGCGACAGGAGATTAGATAACAAGGCCCACCTGGGCCATCTACTCACCTGTCGCTGTCTTCGAGGCTGGACCTGGAACACCCCGTTCCGCGGCAGGCCCGCAGGCCACGCCCCCCTCCGCAACCATCTATTGCATTGGTAATCTATTGGATTATTTCGAATAATGCCATTAATGATAAAATGTTGGCTTTGTATCCGTATTGGTTATCAACAAGTATTCCACTTTTATTCATGACTTTGTCCAATCTGTTGTAAAATAGTTTTTCAGTTATTTTAGAACATTGGGGATGTAATGGAACAGGTGTATAATTTGTAAACTGGTGTTTGTTTACATTCTTATAAAACCTTACACTTTTTAAATGTTCATTTGTTCATCTTTTTGGGAATTTGCCTGCTTGAAACAAAAGGTTGCTGATATACAATAAAGGTTCCAAAATTACTTTGATACATTTTTTTATCATTTCCATTTTAATCCCAATTCAATCATTTAAAATCTTGAATTTACATTGATTCCCAATTCCGATGATTTCCTCTACGGTGGTTGGATTTTCTATTGATGGTTTTATTCAGGTCCTCAAATGACTGGAAACGTTTCATCCAGATATAGTCCAATATTTACAAAGTACTTATTAAAACGTTCAACTACTTTGTTCATATTGTCCTATTTTCCCTTCTTCTGTGCAAAATTGCTATGGCATTTCTGCAGCATTCGGTACAAATTGAAGCCTTGCGTATTTGCTGCTGAGAGCTCTGGAGCATTGGAGAAATGACAGCGCAGACATGCAATACAGCATAATTGACTAATGACAAGAGTGGAACTGTACAGTATCGGCTGCACTCAGTGTCATGGCAACCTGCATATAGTAGCCCTTTGAGTGGTTGCTATAGACAGGGTTGACTTTATTTTTAAGTAATAATGGCCGTGTGTTGTTTACATACACTATATTGTTGTTTACATACACTATATTGCCACAGGTGTATAAAATCACGCACTTAGGCATGGAGACTGTTTCTACAAACATTTGTGAAAGAATGGGCCGCTCTCAGTGATTTCCAGCGTGGAACTGTCACAGGATGCCACCTGTGCAACAAATCCAGTCGTGAAATGGCCTCGCTCCTAAATATTCCCGAGTCAACTGTCGGCTTTATTGTATGAAAATGGAAGAGTTTGGGAAGAACAGCAACTCAGCCACCAAGTGGTAGGCCACGTAAACTGACAAAGACGGGGGTCGGTGGATGCTGAAGCGCATAGTGCAAAGAGGTCGCCCACTTTCTGCACAGTCAGTTGCTACAGAGCTCCAAACTTCATGTGACTTTCCAATTAGCCCACGTACAGTACGCAAAGAGCTTCATGGAATGGGTTTCCATGGCCGGGCAGCTGCATCTAAGACATACATCACCAAGTCCAATGCAAAGCGTGGGATGCAGTGGCGTAAAGCACGTCGCCACTGGACTCTAGAGCAGTAGAGACGCGTTCTCTGGAGTGATGAATCACGCTTTACCATCTGGCAAACTGATGGACCAGTCTGGGTTTGGAGGTTGCCAGGAGAACGCTACATTTCGGACTGCATTGTGCCGAGTGTGGAATTTGGTGGAGGAGGAATTATGGTGTGGATTGGTTTTTCAGGAGTTGGGCTTGGCCCCTTAATTCCAGTGAAAGAAACTTTGAATGCTCCAGGATACCAAAACATTTTGGTCAATTCCATGCTCCCAACCTTGTGGGAACAGTTTGGAGCGGGCCCCTTCCTCTTCCAACATGACTGTGCACCTGTGCACAAAGCAAGGTCCATAAAGACATGGATGACAGAGTCTGGTGTGGATGAACTTGACTGGCCTGCACAGAGTCCTGACCTGAACCCGATAGAACACCTTTGGGATGAATTAGATTGGAGACTGAGAGCCAGACCTTCTCCACCAACATCAGGGTGTGACCTCACTAATGCGCTTTTGGAAGAATGGTGGAAAATTCCTACAAACACACTCCACAACCTTGTGGACAGCCTTTCCAGAAGAGTTGAATCTGTAATAGCTGCAAAAGGTGGACCAACATCATATTTAACCCTATGGGTTAGGAATGGGATGGCACTTCAAGTTCATATGTGAGTAAAGGCAGGTGGCCAAATACTTTTGGCAATATGGTGTACCTCTGAAATGACGACGGCCGTTGGGGTACCAAGCCTTTGGAACAAGGTACAGTTGGTCTCAGTTCGGTCCCAAATAAGGCTGCAATGATTAATCAATTAAAACGATAATTTGATTAGTATAAACCTTTGATTAATATTCTGTTGCTTTGATCGATCATTTAATCAGTGTAACTAAAAAAAAAAAGGATAAACAAATGATCAAATAGTTTCCGCACATGAGAGTGGTGGTGTGTGGGTTCCGTGAACTGTTTGGCGGCGAACAGCAGAGAGTATTGTTTATTTAATTGTATTATTGCACACGTGCTAAAAGTGCAATTTCAAAGTTGATGACATGCATTTATTAATTTATGGCAAGCAGAAAAATGTAATATAAATAATATACACTCAAATACGCATTGAGGCTATAAAGCAGGGGTCACCAACACGGTGCCCGGGCACCAGGTAGCCCGTAAGGACCAGATGAGTAGCCCGCTGGCCTGTTCTAGAAATAGCTCAAATAGCAGCACTTACCAGTGAGCTGCCTCTATTTTTTAAATTGTATTTATTTACTAGCAAGCTGGTCTCGCTTTGTTCGACATTTTTAATTCTAGGAGAGACAAAACTCAAATAGAATTTGAAAATCCAAGAAAATATTTTAAAGACTTGGTCTTCACTAACTGACAAAGAAACAGATAACAGATTTGGTATCCAGTTCAAAGTGTGACATGATTTATTTAAAAATTTGAGAGTTGACTTTTGTATTTTACATGAGTTATTATTTGTACAAACATGGTGCAAAGTAATTTGTTAAAAAATGTTAGTGGCTAGCTGGTCAAAATGGGATATTGTGATTTCACAAGACTGTCTTAGAAGTGATCATTTGAAAATGTTCACTTTGAAAGATGTGCACTTAGAGAAAATATAAAAATAAAGTGTTGCATATTGATATTTATCTGTTTCTATATATATTTATTGTGAGAAATCATTAAGATGATCAGTGTTTCCACAAAGATAAATATCATTGATTATTAATAATAACATAGAGTTAAAGGTAAATTGAGCAAATTGGCAATTTCTGGCAATTTATTTAAGTGTGTATCAAAATGGTAGCCCTTCACATTAATCAGTACCCAAGAAGTAGCTCTTGGTTTTAAAAAGGTTGGTGACCCCTGCTATAAAGTGTCTGTGGAGGGGGGCGTGGCCTGCGGGCCTGCAGCGAGGCAGGGTGTGCCAGAATCGGCCTCGAAGTCAGCGACAGGTGCGTAGATGGCCCACCTGGGCCTTGTTATCTAATCACCTGTCGCTCTGTATAAGCAGCAGCCAGGAGAGACGTGGTTGGAGAGGTGAGCACGAGCCAGAGCGAGAGCGGAAGAAGACGACTGCTGAAAAGCAACTCAGAGACTTGATACGCAAAATAAAACTGTATTTTAAACCATGAAACGGGCTCGCCTGGAGATGTTTGGTGGTCAGGAGCACCCACTAGAAGGCAGCTTCCACAATTTGCCTTCCAGTGGGCACACCCCGCCTCGCTGCAGGCCCACAGGCCACGCCCCCCTCCACATTGACCTTTATCAGTTCACGCGCTCATTCGAAAAAAAAAAATCAATAGATAATTTGATGACCAAAAATAATCAGTAGCTACAGACCTAGTCCCAAATGCATTTTTCTTTTGTATGGTCCATTTTTTTTATCGGTTTGTTGCTCGCTTTCTTGCAGCAACGTGTCCTGCTCAACAATGTAATCATAGACCTTTGGCCGGCAAAAGGGGATTGCGGCCCACAATGGATTACGAGATCACGTTCTCTTTCAAGGCCTTTTGTAGTCCCCGATACAACATCTTGATGCATTTGACGGCCGTGATCACTATTCATTTGGAAATGTAGGTTATATGATGTACATATATTTATCAAAATGTTATGTTGATTACCATATTTCCCGGACTCTAAGGTACACTTACATTTTTATTTTTTTCTCAAAACTCGACAGTGCGCCTTATAACCCTGTGCGCCTAGTGTAGGGAATAATTCTGGTTTTGCTTACCGACCTCGAAACAATTTTATTTGGTACATGGTGTAATGATAAGTGTGAGCAGTACATGGCAGTCAAACATAAGAACTATGTGTAGACTGCAATACGATGGCAATATGACTCAAGTAAACAACACCAACATTTTATATGTTCCATTGAAAATATAGAACATTACAAACAGCGCTCAAAAATCTATGAACATGTTTTAGTACGACTTTGGTAAGCTATGAAGCCGCACCGCTTCATGGATTGTCGGCACATTAAACATAGGAGTATTATTATGGTGTGTGTATAGGGTAAGACATATTATCTGGCGTTTTGTTTCGCAATATAATGCAGAAGCAACTTTTTTTACCTTCTGGTACCTGCTGATCTGTATTTGGAATCTGCATAAGTCCTGAAAAATTGTGCGCGTCCGCCTTTGTAGTCTGTGGCGACGCCGTAGTCGATTACCTTTTTCTTTTTCTCTATCTTCTTGTTATGGGACATGCATCCTCAGCGGTTGCCATTTCTAATATAAAGTAGTGTAAAGTTCTTACTTATATCTGTCAGTAAACTCGCCATGAAAGTGCTAAAACATACCGGTGTAGTGAGTTTACATTATTCACCCAAGGAACTTTAGTTATTAGAGTTCCGGTCGGACACATTTCCGGGACACTTGTTGTTGTTTCCGGGTGAGGAGATGCTGCTATGTTATTGATTTAGGTAAAGTCTGAATGTCATTACAACAGTTCGCTCCATCTTTTGACACTTCTTCCACTCCCGCCGTTGCACGCTACACCGCTATACAAAGATGACGAGGAGAAGACACTGCCGAAGGTGAAACAAAATGGCGCATCCGGAAGCGACTGTCAGAAAGCGGCCTGAAGATGATCTGTAAAACATAATCTATGCAACATTTTGACCAAAGAACCACCATTACAAGTTATGTAGACCACAAGGAAGTGTTTACAACAGGGGTCCCCAAACTGCGGGCCAGATCCGGCCCCCCAGCATCCAAAATCCGGCCCATAGGATTGTCCCAAGTTAAAAAAAAAAAGGTTTTATTTATTTTATTTTTAAAATTTTTTTTTAATCTTTCCTTTCTAATCCATTTTCTACCGCTTGTTACTGTTGGTATCTCCTAGCCGCTCAGGCAAATCATTTGTCTAAAAATGAATTTTCCCATCGATAACGTGACAATGTTAAATGTTGATGAACATCAATGTTAATTGATGTTAAATGACAAAACGGATTATAAAGACAATGTATATATGTATATATACATATACATATACATATATATACTGTATATATGTATATATACACTACCATTCAAATGTTTGGGGTCACATTGAAATGTCCTTATTTTTGAAGGAAAAGCACTGTACTTTTCAATGAAGATAACTTTAAACTAGTCTTAACTTTAAAGAAATACACTCTATACATTGCTAATGTGGTAAATGACTATTCTAGCTGCAAATGTCTGGTTTTTGGTGCAATATCTACATAGGTGTATATAGGCCCATTTCCAGCAACTATCACTCTAGTGTT
The DNA here is from genome assembly GCF_033978785.1 of Entelurus aequoreus. Taxonomy (NCBI): domain Eukaryota; kingdom Metazoa; phylum Chordata; class Actinopteri; order Syngnathiformes; family Syngnathidae; genus Entelurus; species Entelurus aequoreus. The sequence goes on along the minus strand of NC_084748.1, from coordinate 39,983,756 downwards.
CTAATGGTACAATGTGTTTGCTCATTGGCTCAGAAGGCTAATTGATGATTAGAAAACCCTTGTGCAATCATGTTCACGCATCTGAAAACAGTTTAGCTCGTTACAGAAGCTACAAAACTGACCTTCCTTTGAGCAGATTGAGTTTCTGGAGCATCACATTTGTGGGGTCAATTAAACGCTCAAAATGGCCAGAAAAAGAGAACTTTCATCTGAAACTCGACAGTCTATTCTTGTTCTTAGAAATGAAGGCTATTCCACAAAATTGTTTGGGTGACCCCAAACTTTTGAACGGTATCAATCAATCAATCAATATTTATTTATATGGCCCTGAATCACAAGTGTCTCATAGGGCTGTACAAGCCACAACAACATCCTCGGTACAGAGCCCACATACGGGCAAGGAAAACTCACCCCAGTGGGACGTCAATGTGAATGACTATATACAGCCTGGCCCCCGGTCAATTTTTTTTTAACCCAATGCTGCCCCCGAGTCAATAAGTTTGGGGACCCCTGGTTTACAATTTAGAAAAAAATAAAAATAATATGACTCCTTTAATGCGCCCTATAATCCGGTGCGCCTTACATATGAAAACAGATCGAAAATAGACCATTCATCGGCAGTGCGCCTTATAATCCGGTGCGCCCTATGGTCCGGAAAATACGGTACATGTGGTTGTTGCAGATTGACATCCTGAGTCCAATTATAGACAGACAGAGACAAGTATTTTGAATAAATCCTGGGTCAAAAAAACTATACATTCGATTCTGACACCATCTCTCCCACACAATATGCCAATGTTTGTCAGCCAGGAAGATGACGAGTCATATTTCATTTTAACTAGATGGGCCGAATGTGCAGATACCTAACCTTTTCAGTATGTTCTAATATATGCATTACTTTCCCACTCCATTGTCATAGTGCGAGCCCACACTCATCCATTCTTACTGTCCTGCATTATTCTTCAAAAAAAAAATGACCAAGCAAATTCCTGTCACTCTCTATTGCAGCACAAAGCCCACAATGCAATACAATAGAACCACGTGCTGAATTCAGAATTTAATGACTTACGTCCTTCAGAGATGGTGGTTTCCAGGTGAATCAAGCCCGGCTCCTTATCCAGACCCATTTTTGACCTGAAAAGCAGACAATCAGCATGCATCTTTTAGTTTGGCGAAAATTGCTCAGGAGACGATAATGCATACTTTGGCCAAAATTAAAAAGGGACTTCTAATGATATCCATCTTTTCTTGATTATTGTTCTGAAATTGGATACTTGTGTAATACAATGCCAAAACATAAAGTTCATGCATTTGGGCGTGAGCTTGCACGCAGGTTTTGATGACCCTGCCCACAATTTATTCATTTTTTTTTTTTAGGATAGCCTCTTGAGATGCAGCAACTTGTTTTCAAGGGGGTCCCTGCAGGGTTTTGCAGTCTTTTTAAAAAAAAAAAAAAGAATGGCTATGTTGTGATGTCGCAGTGAGGTGGACGTACTCAAGGTTTCCCCCAAATTGCCAAGATACTTGTGGCAATGGAGGCTTGGCTAGGGCCGTAGTGGGGGCGTGGTCAGGAGTTGTGAATGACTGCTGGGCCACAACAATAGGTACACCTGCGGACTGCAGCACGGATTTCATATTTCATTCATTCACAACTCCTCCAACACGAACATTATTGTTTTTGCACTTTTTGGCTTCTTATTAAATAACTTTTTTAAATAGATCCAATCTTGCACGTGGAAAGCTTAAGTGTGGGCTTTAGTTGATATAACACTCCCGTCAGGGGGTGCATTCTCCAGCACAACAGCGGCGCATGGACTTCATTTATAAGTAAAGGTAAGACCATAATAACGTTTTTTTTAATTAAATGTGCTTTTTTTGTGTACTACAGTTTGTATGTGTAAAGTTAAAGTTAAGTTAAAGTACCAATGATGGTCACACACACACTAGGTGTAATGAAATGTGTCCTCTGCATTTGACCCATCCCCTTGTTCACCCCCTGGGAGGTGAGGGGAGCAGTGGGCAGCAGTGGGCAGCAGTGGGCAGCAGTGGGCAGCAGTGGGCAGCAGCGGCGCCGCGCACGGGAATCATTTTTGGTGATTTAACCCCCAATTCCAACCCTTGATGCTGAGTGCAAAGCAGGGAAGAATGCTGGTATGAGCTTTTAAACATAACCCGTTAACTGCTGCCAATCAAATGGTGAATAAGATACTCTTTAGGGTTCATATGTTTGTAAATCTGACTGTGAGGAAGTCAGTGCCTCACCAGCCATGAACCTCACTGATATATATATATATATATATATATATATATATATATATATATATATATATATATATATATATATATATACAGTACAGGCCAAACGTCAGGACACCTTCTCCTCATTCAATGCGTTTTCTTTATTTCCATGACTATTTACATTGTAGATTGTCACTGAAGGCATCAAAACTATGAATGGACACATGTGGAGTTATGTACTTAACAAAAAAAAGGTGAAATAACTGAAAACATGTTTTATATTCTAGTTTCTTCAAAATAGCCACCCTTTTGCTCTGATTACTGCTTTGCACACCGTCAGAATAATTGTATCTAAGTTATCACAACACTTTGTGTTGCCATGAGTTCCCGGCGAGAAGACAAAAGCTGTCTTTGATCCTACCAAGAAGAAGGCTTGTAAAACTCCACTGTGTAGGATGGGAAGCAACATGAAGGTGTTCTGTTTCTTTGATGTATTGTAATCCACAGAAATATTTTGTCTTGACCCGATAACTACAAAGTGGAGAGGAAGGAGGACCAGACTCCCCTCCAGGCGACCTTTTCTTTGAACTGTTTTACGAAGTTTTCTTTGAACTGTTTTGTAATCAAAGGCGATGGCTGTTTACGACCCCTCTCCCTTAGAAACAGCTGTTGCCATGTAATCAGGGAAAGTCCAAATACAAGAGGAGGCGTACAATCTTTCGTCGAGCGTGGAACACTATACAAGGGTACAGGTGTACGCGTTTCTCCTCATTGAGCCAAATGTAATTCTGTCTCTGTTTAATTCCTTGCTTCTTGTCTTGTTTAATAGATGTAATCAGTGCTGGAACCTGACACACACTCTTGGCATTCTGCCATGAGATAGTCACCTGAAATGGTGTTCACTTCACAGGTGTGCTTGAAGCTCATCGAGCGAATGCCAAGATTGTGCCGGTGCTGGTGTAGTAGAATTTCTGACCTTTGAGCCATATTTCGTGTCTATCAAGAATGTCTGCTTGTTTCATTTCTCTTCTATTCTATACCATTGAAGGACCAGATGTAGGACAAAGTTGAATATGGAGTCGCTCTGACCATTCTACAAAATGTTTTGATTGTCTAAGCATGACTAAGGGATTCAAGGATGTTGCAAAACAAACATGTCGAAAACAACAGGCCCTTGGGGCATGGGGAAACAGATAAAATGGGCAGGAGACCAGGACTCTGTGTGATTGCTTGATTCTTGTGTCCTCCGGAGGACGTTTGTTTGTCTGCATGGGCAGCTCAATCTGACTTTGCACTTTTGACTATGGGTAAAATAAACTTTTTGTACTAAACTCACTTTTGTTGCTGTTTAAGCTTCGGACAATCCACTACACTGGCGTTAAATGTTTTTGTTCGTGTGTGATTTATGTGAAGTGAAAGCGGATTGGCAGTAAATGAGCACGGAAACGGACATATGTACGCGGGAGGATATACGTGTTGGAATTTGGGCGAGTTGTTAGCATGAGATTGGCAATAAAAGTTATAAAGAGCGTCTTACTTTGTGTGATTTCTTCTGAAGGCTACAACACATTATTTAACTTATCTCTTTTTTTCCATGTAAGAAATCCCCCACATGTTTAGGTGTGGCGGCTTTTATTTTGCCGTGGCAGTGCGCCACCATCAATTACATTAAGGGAAAACCTGGACATTCAGAAAAGCTATTTGCCAGAAGGGAAGGCTCCGAAAAGGCTTCGATTTGTTTGCTGTTGCTTCGATTAAAGGATTAAAGGTGCGGTTTGCAAATTTCTCACAGTAGCATTTTTCAAAGCAAAAAATATAACATTAACACATCCGGCTAACTTATGTTAGCATTAGTGGTTTAACAGAACACACTTGTTTGACAATTGTCTGTATTTTTCACAATTACAAAGTTTATGTAATATAAATGTTTACCGGGCCTAATAATTTTTGGAATTTAAGGCGGTCACTCGCCTGGTCTCGTCAACACGAGTATGCGGGGAAGATCCAGTTCCTTCAAAACCGCACTAAAAGAACACCTCCAGGCAACTACAACCCTAGATTAACACCCTCCCCCCACCACATCCCACCTCCCCGGATTGTAATTAATCAAATGTAAATAATCAAATGTATATACTTGTTCTCATGCTTTCTGAGCTCACTTTGTTCACTGCTCGCTGTACATATCCTACCAAGTCAGACCTACACTGTTTTAATGTCCATTTCTCAGATGATATAATTGTTGATGACTGAAGTGCTGATATCAACCAAACCTAACCCCCTCCACATCCCACCCCCAGGATTGTAAATAATGTAAATAATTCAATGTATATACTCTGATGATTAACTTGTGTGATGACTATATTATGCTGATAGTATATATTTGTACCATGAATTGATTAACGTGGACCCCGACTTAAACAAGTTGAACAACTTATTCGGGTGTTACCATTTAGTGGTCAATTGTACGGAATATGTCCTGTACTGTGCAATCTACTAATAAAAGTCTCAATCAATCAATCAAAGACCATTGGGTTGCCAGAACTTACATGCATAATACGGCAACGCAATTTCCGCACGCCCGGTGTAACACAGCGCAAGTTAGAGCAGACGTCGTCATGATCTATGTGGCAGCGAATTTAATGTACAATTAAAGTATCATTTTAATGTAGATGATGTGCATTTTTTTAGAAAATAAATAATGAAGATTATGACAAGCAGAATTATTTTTTTTTCATGTATTTTACCTCAAATATACATTAAGGTTACAACGTGTTTTATCAGATTACTTGACAAATCCAACAAACTAATTGATGTATTACTTGATTACTAAAATAATCAATAGCTACATCCTTAATAAAGTACAACGATGGCAACAAATTGCTTTGCATGTGCCTTTATCATCAAAATAATTAAAGAGTTTGAAGTCTTGAAGTCTTTTAAATATAAAGGTTGGTGGGCGGCCGACGGTGTAGTCGGCTCTCTTGATTGCTTTGTTGGGTCTGCTCCTGTCTCTGGCCATCCCAGCAGAGGTTGGCCTGGAACACCAATTGATACCAATTATGATTGGTATCAATACTTTTGACTTGTCATGCCATGATCACTGATTCATTTGTGAACGTACCTCTCGTCAATTGATTATTATAACACAGGAAAAAACATCTATGCGAGTAACATTTTTGATAACTAAATACAAGCTAAAACAATGTAATCAAATATTTAAAAAAAAAAAAAAAATTCCCTTATTATGTCCTACTACAAATAATTTTTTTAAGGAAAATAAAAAAACTATTGTAAAATAACAAAGCTACAAAATATAAATATTAAAATGTAAACGAAACAATAAAAATAACTTCCATTATATGCAGGTAATTGTGAAAAATAACGTCACTTAGAGCGAGGAGAGGCAGGAAAAAGGCGTGCCCGATCAACGTTATGAGAAAAATTGAGCACTTTGCTGCACATATAGAAAATAAACTGCAACAAAAGTATTAAACTCATCAGAATCAGAATCAGAAGTACTTTATTAATCCCAGAGGGGAAATTAAGGTTTTCAGCACAATCCCATTCAAGAGGTGATTACAGGGAGACAGAACAGGACCGCTGACGGGTCTGCCAACTTCCGGCGCCCCTCACAAAAAAGGTGAGAAACAGGTAAACACTGGGGAGGGCGGGGGTGAGAAAAAACTAAATTCAGTCTAAGCCTGGGCCCCTGGAGAGGGGATCCAGACTGAGTGTTAGAATAATTATTTGTAAATTATCACACAACTCTTATGCTTAAAGGCCGTTGCTATACTTATTAGTTTTTGTGCTCAAGTTGTACTTTTCTATCTGTGCAAGGACAAAACTTGTTATTAGTTTGTCTTTGCCCACTAACAGCCAAGCACTTCAAGGACCTCAACGAAGATAAGACGACAGCACGCAGACGAAGCAGAAACAAGGCAATCACAAGGCCCCCAGCACATTCCGTCACATATTGTGCGTGCTGGAAGCTGCTTTGCATGAAATGTGTGGCCACTCCTTTTAGAGGCGGCCTCATTGATGTAACCAGGGACCTCCCAAATACATATTGGAGCACGTGGGTTGGACTTTAGAGCGTAGGTTGTTTCTGTAACTAGAGTACAGCCCAAAACGTCTCTCCTCATTGAGCTAAATTGTACTCTGTCTCTGCATGATTCCTTGCTTCTTGTCTGTTTAATAGATGTCATCAGTGTTTGAACCTGACACTGAGGCCAAGGGGGGAAAAAAACTCATAGCCATAGCACACATAAACATGTGTGTAAGAGGGAAACATCAAAGAAAACAAAGGACATTAAAGACATTAAAAGAGCAGAGCTGATGCAACCAGCTGCCACTCCAGCAGTGCCACTTCTACACACATCCACAAAGTAAAACAACAACAAAAAAAATAAATAATCAACCAATAATTTACATTGCGCACACACGATTGCACCATGCATAGACAAGCAACCAAACAAAAACATAATTTCAACACCCATACACACTGTGGTGGCCTCTGCGGTGTTCCACGTTAACGTCTGCTGGGATGGCCAGAGACAGGAGCAGACCCAACAAAGCAATCAAGAGAGCCGACTCCACCCTCGGCCGCCCACCAACTATTGGCCAGTGTCCAGTCCGGGACGGACAAAGCCCCATCCGTCCCGGCGCCCAGCGCCAGCTACGCAACCCTCGGAATGCTTTATTATTGTCCATTATTTAACATGTTCAAGACACATAGGAACTGAAATTAAATTTTCGGCACAGTCCCACTAAGAGCAGACATACGTTACAGAGAGACAAGAACGGACCGCCAGCGGATCAGCCACTTACGGCGCTCCTTAAAAAGGTGGGAAAAAGGTGATATTGGGAAAGGGGGGAAGAGTAAAAAATATCAGTCAAAGGCTGGACCCTCGGGAGGGGGTCCAGACTGAGTCCAAGGGAAAAAAACTCATTTGCCATAGCACACATAAACATGTTATAATCACAACAACTCGCAACAGGGGGGGGGGGGGAGTTGGGACCCTGGAGGCCGGCCTGCTGCTATAAAGCGCTACTCAGCCGTCCATCACCACGAAGGGGAATCAAGCGGTGGTGAAGGCGTGGGGTGGGGGTGGGGAGTGTGTTTGTGTACATGCCCATTGTCTTTGGGTGTAGTGGTGTTGTGTTCATAGGCCCAGGGCCGTTATGCATGCAATGCAAGCAAAGTTCGACTTCCAGGTGTCGTTGAGGAGGGACGGAGGTCAAAAGCGTCCATCTTTGAAAGTCCTCAGGGGATGTTTACAGAACAGCCTGTTCTTGTCCTCTTGCCCTGTCTCTTCGTCTGCATCTCCTCTCCTTCAGTCTCTCCAAACGGACTCCGGTGTGGCATCAGCTGGTCCCCACGGCCAAAAGGCTCCCGGGAGGCAGATCCAAATGCCCACAAAAAAGTACCACATAAGCCACGAAAGTGCCACACCTTGTCGCACAGTCGCAAAGGGTCCCCAACCAAAAGGCAAAAAAGAAAAAAGAAAAAAAAACCACATGAAAACAAGAGGAAAACACCAGGAACACAAAAGGATGACACAAGAGCACAGAGCTCCTGCTAAAAGCAGCCACAGGACGCTAGTATTGATCCAATACCAATACCTAACTTGGTACTGATGCTTTCAATATTTTGATCGATACTCCTGCACATAATTTTAATGGTGACTACAATGCTATCAACATCTGATGCTGGTGTATTGATACTGTGTCTTTATTTTTAAAAAAATTTTTTATTTTTTTTATTTTTTTATTTTTTTTGTGTCTTTAAAGAAATAACGTGGTATATTGCGATACCAATACTTTGTCCTTGCGGTAAACGAATGACAACGTTACTGAAGCGATGACTTCCACGTCCTTGTCTTTATTATAGATGGCACGTAAATACATGTTTTTTTTACTATAGAAAATACATTTTCAGGCATTTCAAAAGGGCTCTTCTTTTACAAGATGGAAGGAAATGTTTGCTGACACCGAGAGGAATAAGTCATTGATTTCCTTTCCCTTGAAAGGAAGCCAACAGATGGAATAGTGTATGATCATTATAACATTAAATATGTATTAAAAAGACTGGGAGATCAGAAGGGGAAGCCAAGACAGAAAGCACATGGCACTGGGGAGAAATGGAAGGTTGAGATACATAAAAAGGTAAGGTAAAGAGAAAAAAGAGAATGTTACTGCAGGAGGCATACAAATAAAACTGTACAGTGAGAGACAGATACCTAGTGTTTTAGTTATTTTCCACATGTAACCACTGCAAATATGATGACTTACTTATAAGAGCCTTTCCTTGTTCACAGACTAGTACAGATACACGAGCACGGTACAATAATTCCTCAGCTGCACTATATTGCCAAAAGTATTTGGCCACCCATCCAAATGATCAGAATCAGGTGTCCTAATCACCTGGTCAGGCCACAAGTGTATAAAATCAAGCACTTAGGCATGGAGACTGTTTCTACAAACATTTGTGAAAGAATGGGCCGCTCTCAGGAGCTCAGTGATTTCCAGCGTCTTCCAACATGACTGTGCACCAGTGCACAAAGCAAGGTCCATAAATACAGGGATGACAGAGTCTGGTGTGGATGAACTTGACTGGCCTGCACAGAGTCTTGACCTGAACACCTTTGGGATGAATAGAACGGAGACTGAGAGCCAGGCCTTCTCGACCAACATCAGTGTGTGACCTCACCAATGCACTTTTGGAAGAATGGTGGACAATTCCTATAAACACACTCCGCAACCTTGTGGACAGCCTTCCCAGAAGAGTTGAAGCTGTAATAGCTGCAAAAGGTGGACCGACATCATATTCAACCCGATGGGTTAGGAATGGGATGGCACATATGTGAGTCAAGGCAGGTGGCCAAATACTTTTGGCAATATAGTGTAATTCCACAAGCAGACTATTGGAGCTGTCTCTCGGCTGCTTGTTATGCTTTAGGCCAGTGGTCCCCAACCAGCGGGCCGCGGCCCGGTACCGGTCCGCACAAGAAATAAAAAAATAAAAAAAAAATTTAAAAATTTAAAAAATATATATATATATATTTTTTTTAATTAAATCAACATAAAAAACACAAGATACACTTACAATTAGTGCACCAACCCAAAAAACCTCCCTCCCCCATTTACACTCATTCACACTCATTCGCACAAAAGGGTTGTTTTTTTCTGTTATTAATATTTCTGGTTCCTACATTATATATCAATATAGATCAATACCGTCTGCAGGGATAAGCACACATGATTGTATTTCTTTATGATAAAAAAATAAATAAAAAATACCATTCCGCCCAAAATACAGCCCCCTGGTCCAAAGACAGCTTGTTAACACTTGCTCTATGGTGAGGTGGTCCCCTGAAATGGAAGATGCCCTCAGGGACTGCTACAACACCACAGACTGGGACGTGCTGCTTCCACATGGTAAGAACATTAATGGGCTGACTCACTGTCTCACGGATTACCTCAACTTCTGCGTATAGGTGACCTGCCCTGCTAAGACTGTTCGGTGCTACCCTAATAACAAACCCTGGGTAACACAAGAGGTTACAACTGTCCTCAACAATAAGAAAGCTGCCTTCAGGAGTGGAGACAGGGAGGCAAGGAGAGCAGCACAGCGGTAGGTGAAACGTCGCGTGAGGGAGGCTAAGGACAGCTGCAGGAAGAAGCTGCAGCAGAACAACATGAGGGAGGTCTGGGAAGGTCTGAAAACCATCACAGCCCACAATACAAAGACTAGAGCAGTTGGGGGGACAATGGAGATGGCCAATGCGATGAATAACTTCTTCAACCAGTTCAACCAGCTCGTGTCCTCCCCACCCCCACTCCTCATCGCAGCCACCCCCTTTTCTTCTCCCCTCAGAGAGGGGCTCGCAAAGATCGATGACAGCCAACTTCCTGGGAAGCTGAAGGTTTGGTGTTGCCACTTCACACTTTTCCACCGCGTGATGTGGCCGCTGAAAGTAGCCGAAATTCCATCTTCTCAGGCCAGCAAGATGGACAGCATCGCCAACGGTTATATCAGGAAGTGGCTGGGCCTCCCCCGCTGTTTCTCGGACACAGGTCTTTTCAGCAAGAACATTCTGCAACTTCCTCTGAAGTCCATCAATCTGGGTTACAGACAGGAGAAGACTCGCCTTGTACTGGAGTTGAGGGAATCAAGAGACGAAGCTGTGAAGAGTGCAGCGGTGACTGTCCGCACTGGACGAAAGTGGAGGGCCCAGGTGGAAGTGGACCAAGCTGTCTCGAGGCTGAAATACAAGGAGATTCTGGGAATCTGAGTCCAATACAGCCGGGCAGGACTGGGGGAAACCAGTCCTGTTCTGGTCCAAAGCCACGAGACAGCAGAGGAAGGCCATGGTGGTGGAAGAGGTCTCACAAGTGGCACAAGACCAGTATCGGATCAAGGCCGTATCCCAGGGAAAACAGGGGGCATGGACTCGCTGGGAGGATACCATCCAAAGAGTCATAACCTGGGCCGACATCTGGCAAACTCCTCAATCACGGCTCTGCTTCCTCGTGAGGGCAGCGTATGACACCCTGCCATGCCCTCGAAACCTCGCGTAGTGGTTTGGAAGCGAGGGCAAGTGCTCCCTGTGCAGCAAAGACAATGCAGGACTCAAACACATCCTGTCAGGTTGCAACGTCGCGCTGACGCAGAGGCGCTTCCGGTGGCGACACAATCAGGTGCTGAGGAAGTTGGCAGAGCTGTTGAAAAGATGCAGAGTCGGGGCAAACATCTCCACGGATCCCCATCGGCCAAACATCACTTTCATCAAACCAGGAGAGGTAGGACAGAAGACAGAGGCGGGAAGATCATCACTTCTGCTTACCCCTGGTAAGGGCTGGGAGATGCTCGTTGACCTGGTCAAGCAGCTAGTCTTCCCAACTGAGGTAATACAGACAACGCTAAGACCAGACGTTGTGATGTGGTCCTCAGCTGCTAAGAAAGTCCTCATCATTTAACTAACTGTGCCATGGGAGGAGGGAATACCAGTAGTGTATGAGTTCAAACGGTCAAAGTACAGCGACCTGGCAGAGGACTGCAAGGGGGGAGGCTGGTCTGCGTCCATTCACCCCGTGGAGATCGGATGCAGGGGCTTCGTAGGAGGTTCTGCAACCCGGCTCCTGCGTGCGGCGGGAATGACCGGTTCCAGCCTGAGGAGGGCCATCAAGGAGTTGGCAGAGGAGGCAGAGAAGGAAAGTTTCTGGATGTGGCTAAGAAGGAGGGACAACACTTGGGGCTCAACACCCCATTGAGGTCACTTGCAGGGAGTGGCGCGGGGAGACGTCCCCGCTTAGCCACTGCCCCCCCACTGTGAGGTGTCCTGGCTTGGGGGCGAAACATCAGTGAACGGTGGCACCAGCTGACGACCATGCAACTGACCCCGGAGTGCACTGGAGGAGGTGCGACAGGCAGAGATGCCAAGCAGTTAAGTTAAGTTAAAGTTAAAGTACCAATGATTGTCACACACACACTAGGTGTGGTGAAATTTGTCCTCTGCATTTGACCCATCCCCTTGATCACCCCCTGGGAGGTGAGGGGAGCAGTGGGGAGCAGTGGGCAGCAGCGTAGCCGCGCCCGGGAATAATTTTTGGTGATTTAACCCCCAATTCCAACCCTTGATGCTGAGTGCCAAGCAGGGAGGTAATGGGTCCCATTTTTTATAGTCTTTGGTATGACCCGGCCGGGGTTTGAACTCACAACCTACCGATCTCAGGGCGGACACTCTAACCACTAGGCCACTGAACTGATTAATTATATATATATATATATATATATATATATATATATATATATATATATATATATATATATATATATATATATATATATATATATATGTTAGGGGTGTAAAAAATAATTGGTGATAACCAATTTTAACTTTAGAGCAGGGCTGTCAAAAGATTAAAATATGTAATCGCGATTAATCTCATTGTTCATAGTTAACTCAAAATTAACCGCGATTAATCACAGATAGGTATACATTTTCATCATTAATACATGCTGGGGAGGGGGGAGGGGGGGGCGCTATCCCAGCTGTAATCTGTGATATTTATTCCTGAATAAATGCCTCTGATATTCTGTACATTACATGTGATCCAAGTTAATGGTCTTCATATTGCTTCATGACAGTGTCCCCACATCTGCGGTCCCCTCCAAGGTTCCTCATTGTCATTCCATTGGGTTGAGTTTTTTTCTTGCCCTGATGTGGGATCTGAGCCGAGGATGTCGTTGTGGCTTGTGCAGCCCTTTGAGACACTTGTGATTTAGGGCTATATAAATAAACTTTGATTGATTGATTGATTGTTATTGAGCTACTGTGTGGAACAAGTTCCCTTGTAGATCAATACAGTTTGTTTAAGTCTAAGTCTATACTTATTAATAACAGATTTGTTTTAAATGTATATATTTTGTTACTTTACATGCTCTTGAAAGTTTGGACACCCCTGTTTTAGATTGATAGTGATGTATATGTAAGATTTTGTCAATTTTTTTTCTTTTCTTTAGGATTGGTCTTGATCTAAGATTAAGACGGAAAATATTTTAAGCCAAACTAAATAGTTTAATGATCTGAGAGAACTTAGTATGATTTGTGATTATAGACTAGAGAAGCTGGACATGGTCGCGAGTTCTGAGAAGCAAATGTGAAGTTAAATCATTGCTTTGATTGTATTTGTTTGGCTGTAATATGTGGAGATAGTCACACAACCCTAAAACAAGAGAAGGATGCAAATCTCTCCTCGCCTGTGGGTTGGACACAAAGTTCAATGCAACATCGTGACAGAGTAACAGTGGAATCATTGTGCAATCAAGAATACATCCAAACACAGCTGTGTTAATCAAGTCAAAAAATAAGTAACGGGTGAGGCAGAAAAATATTGGAACAGACGTGGATGCACAGCTGCTCAAAACACGATAAACAAACGTGATGAAAATAGTAATTGAAGAAAATGTTTCCTGTGATGTCTTTTCAATTAAAAACATGTTTTTTTTCTGTGACTCCAATGTTCCAACAACGTTGAAATTGCTGAGAAAAGAGAACTACTTCAAAAGAAGAATAACACAACTACAACTATAAAGTGTTCAGCAATGTCTTGGACTTACGTCCAATATAAAGAAAATAAATATGTAATATATTTAATGTTAAAGGCCTACTGAAACCCACTACTACCGACCACGCAGTCTGATAGTTTATATATCAATGATGAAATCTTAACATTGCAACACATGCCAATACGGCCGGGTTAACTTATAAAGTGCAATTTTAAATTTCCCGCGAAACTTCCGGTTGAAAACGTCTATGTATGATGACGTTTGCGCGTGATGTCGATGGTTGGAGCAGAAGTATTCGGACACATTGTATCCAATACAAACAGCTCGGTTTTCATCTCAAAATTCCACAGTATTCTGGACATCCGTGTTGGTGAATTTTTTGCAATTTGTTTAATGAACAAGACTGCAAAGAAGAAAGCTGTAGGTGGGATCGGTGTATTAGCGGCCGGCTGCAGCAACACAACCAGGAGGACTTTGAGTTGGATAGCAGACGCGCTATCCGACGCTAGCCACCGACCGCATCGATGATCGGGTGAAGTCCTTCGTCGCGCCGTCGATCGCTGGAACGCAGGTGAGCACGGGTGTTGATGAGCAGATGAGGGCTGGCGTAGGTGGAGCGCTAATGTTTTTATCATAGCTCTGACGAGGTCCCGTAGCTAAGTTAGCTTCAATGGCGTCGTTAGCAACAGCATTGCTAGGCTTCGACAGGCGGCACAGCATTTACCGTGTAGTTACAGGTCCAGTGTTTGGTTCGATGTCTCTTGATAGTAGTATTGTTGATCTGCTGTCTATCCTTCCAGTCAGGGGCTTATTTCTTTTGTTTCTATCTGCATTTAAGCACGATGCTATCACGTTAGCTCCATAGCTATTAAAGATAAAAGTCACTGTGAATGTCCATTTCGCGTTCTCGACTCTCATTTTCAAGAGGATATAGTATCCCAGGTGGTTTAAAATACAAATCCGCGATCCACAATAGAAAAAGGAGAGAGTGTGGAATCCAATAAGCCCTTGTACCTAAGTTACGGTCAGAGCGAAAAAAGATACGTCCTGCACTGCACTCTAGTCCTTCACTCTCACGTTCCTCATCCACAAATCATTCATCCTCGCTCAAATTAATGGGGTAATCGTCGCTTTCTAGGTCCGAATCGCTCTCGCTGCTGGTGTAAACAATCCGTAAATGTGAGGAGCCCTTCAACCTGTGACGTCACGCTACTTCCGGTACAGGCAAGGCTTTTTTTTTATCAGCGACCAAAAGTTGCGAACTTTATCGTCGATGTTCTCTACTAAATCCTTTCAGCAAAAATATGGCAATATCGCGAAATGATCAAGTATGACACATAGAATGGATCTGCTATTCCCATTTAAATATAAAAAAAAATCATTTCAGTAGGCCTTTAAGTCATGATCATCCAATAAATCAATCAATCAATCAAAGTTTATTTATATAACCCTTAATCATAAGTGTCTCAATGGGCTGCACAAGCCACAACGACATCCTCGGCTCAGATCCCACATCAGGGCAAGGAAAAACTCAAGCCAATGGGTTGAGTTTAATAAAGAACATATTGTTTGCCAAAAGGCTGCTTAATAGAAACTCAAATCATATTTCCTTGATGTATGTCATGGCATCATTTGTATGGTAACTGTAATAGTTTAGTTTAAATCCAGAGTGTAGTGAATATACAAGACTATTTAACCCTAACCTTTCTACTGACTGTTTGTTAATGTTCTGTGTTGATAATGTTGATAATGTTGACACTTTAAATGAATGTGGGGGGGAGGTGTAGTCAGCGCTGCCTGTAGGAGCAAAAGTCACCGCCGCTGTCCAGGGTGCTGAGGACGAGCACCATCGGGCAGGGGCGGGGCATGTGCTGACGGCGAGACACAGCTGGCAGGTGATTAGATTTCACAGGTGGTACGTGTTAATCTAATCACCTGTTGTCTTTAACAGCAAGCGGCCGGGAGCAGAGGGGGAGAGAGGATACGGACATGACTAAAAAGTCACGTTCTGGGAGAGAAATCTGTTGTTGGAAGAAAACATTATCATTTAAACCTTGTTGAACCTGCACGCTTGGCTCTTGTGCTGTGTCTTCAGTGGAACTGCTAGGAAGCGACTTCCACAATGACTAACGTGTTTTACAATTGGGAAACAAAACAATGATGAATGTACTGTATTTTTTGGACTATAAGGCACACTTCAAATATTTAAATTTATAACCCAGTGCGCCTAATGTACAATGTCTGGTTGTGCTGACTGACTCTAAGTCAATTTTATTTGGTACATGGTGTAATGATAAGTGTGACCAGTAGATGGCAGTCACACATAAGCAATATTTGTGGACTGCAAATTGTCGCCTGTTCAATAAATGACGCTGCAAAGACCAAAACATTCGTTGATGTTTCATTGAGAATATATAACGTTACACACCGCGTTCAAAAATCTGTCAAAATAGTACGACTTCGGTAAGCGACAAAGCTGCACCGCTTGACCGATTGTCGGCACATTATGGCTAGTCAAACGTGCTGGGCTTCAACATACGGGCATCATTATAGTTTGTGCAAAAGTACCCCATAATGGCACCTGTTGGGAGACAAACTATCCGGCATGTTCTTTCTCAATATTATGCAAAAGAAACTTTTCTTACCTACTGGTACCTGCTGTTGTGTTGGGATCTGCATAAGTCCTAAAAAATGTGCATGCGCCGTAGTCAATATACCGTATTATCTGGAACATAGGGCGCACCAGATTATAGGGCACATTAAATGAGTCATATTATTATTTGTTTTTCTAAATGTAAAACACTTCCTTGTGGTCTACATAACATGTAATGGTGGTTCTTTGGTCAAAATGTTGCACGGATTATGTTTTACAGATCATCTTCAAGCCGCTTTCTGACAGTCGCTTCAGGATGTTGCCGTTTTGTGGGCGGTCTTATTTACGTGGTTAGCCTTCGACAGCGTCTTCTCCCCGTCATCTTTGTTGCAGCGGTGTAGCGTGCAAGGACGGGAGTGGAAGAAGTGTCAAAAGATGGAGCTAACTGTTTTAATGACATTCAGACTTTACTTCAATCAATAACGGAGCAGCATCTCCTCATCCGTGTGTCCCGTGAAAAAACGTCCGGCCGGAACTCTCTGATAACTAAAGTTCCTTGGGTGAATAATGTAAACTCACTACACCGGTATGTTTTAGCACTTTCATGGCCAGTTTACTGACAGATATAAGTAAGAACTTTACACTACTTTATATTAGAAATGGCAACAGCGGAGGATGAATGTCCCATAACAAGAAGATAGAGAAAACGAAGAAGCTTATTGACTATACGCGCACATTTTCAGGACTTATGCAGATCCCAAATACAGATCAGCAGGTACTAGCAAGTAAGAAAAGTTGTCTTTGCATAATATTGCGAAATAAAACGCCATATAATATGTCTTACCTTATACACACACCATAATAATACTTGTATGTTGAAGCACAGTACAATCCATCAAGCGGTGCGGCTTCATAGCTTACCAAAGTCGTACTAAAACATGTTGATAGATTTTTGAGCGCCGTGTGTAATGTTCTATATTTTCAATGGAACATATAAAATGTTGGTGTTGTTTACTTGAGTCATAGTCAAGTAAATGACAACGAAAAAATACAAGATGAATAAGATACAACTGACTGTATTGTGGAGATTGACGGATATAGTTTTTTTCATGGCCGATACGATACTAATTATTATCAGTCAACTAGGCCGATAATCGATATTTGGAGCCAATATGCATCCTTAAAAGTTAGTTAAACAAGAAAAGTATATGTCAATATAGACAAGGCTTAAATTTTGTTTTGTTTTTTTAAACATAATTTTTTGGAAACGTGGTACCATGTTTAATGTTTAATGTGGCGCTAATGTTGTGGTTAATTTAGCACCAAACAACATTAGAGGTTTCAAAACCACCTTTATTCTGTTGTGCCTAATGCTGCGGGTCAGAGTAGTGTCACCATTTGCATTTCAAAATATGGGTACTCTCCTGGGACAACTAGTAAACATGTGGGGTTTCTCTACATCACAATAACTCACTTTCTCCTAAATGTTATAGCAGTTTATGGATGTAATACAATTAAAGGTTTCCTATATATATATCTTTTTTTCATATATAAAGTGCACTGGATTATAGGGCGCATTAAAGGAGTCATAATATTTTTTTTTTTTCTAAATGGAAAACACTTCCCTGTGGTCTACATAACATGTAATGGTGGTTCTTTGGTTAAAATGTTGCATTGATTATGTTTTATAGATCATCTTCGAGCTACTTTCTTACAGTCGCTTCAGGATGCGCCGTTTTGTGGGCGGTCTTATTTACGTGGCTCACCTTCGACAGCGTCTTCTCCCCGTCATCTTTGTTGTAGCGGTGTAGCGTGCAAGGACTGGGGTGGAAGAAGTGTCAAAAGATGGAGCTAACTGTTTTAATGACATTCAGACTTTACTTAAATCAACAACGGAGCAGCATCTACTCATCCGTGGCTCACTAGTGCAAAAAAAACACCGGAAATGTGTCCCGGGTGAAAAAACGTCCAACCGGAACTTTCTAATAAATAAAGTTCCTTGGGTGAATTATTAAAAGTCACTACACCGGTATGTTTTAGCGCTTTCATGGCAGATACAAGTAAGAACTTTACACTACTTTATGTTAGAAATGGCAACAGCAGAGGATGAATGTCCCATAACAAGAAGATAGAGAAAAGGAAGAAGCTTATCGACTACGGTGTCAGCACGGACTACAAAGGCAATTTTTTCAGGACTTATGCAGATCCCAAATACAGATCAGCAGGTACCAGAAGGTAAGAAAAGTTGCTTTTGCATAATATTGCGAAACAAAACACCAGATAATATGTCTTACCTTATACACACACCATAATAATATTCCTATGTTGAAGCACAGTACAATCCATCAAGCGGTGCGGCTTCATAGCTTACCAAAGTCGTACTAAAACATTTTGATAGATGTTTGAGCGTTGTGTGTAATGTTCTATCTTTTCAATGGAACATACAAAATGTTGGTGCTGTTTACTTGAGTCATATTGCAGTCTACACATATATTTTATGTTTGACTACCATCTACTGATCACACTTATCATGTACCAAATAAAATAGCTTTGAGGTCGGTAAGCAAAACCAGAATTTTTCCGTAAATGAGGTGCACCGGGTTATAAGGAGCACTGTCAAGTTTTGAGGAAAAATAAAATATATATTTTAAGTGCGCCTTATAGTTCGGAAAATACGGTACTTACACTGTGTTGTCATGCCTTATTTTTGGTTTTGTGGTGTTTTTCCTGTGTTGGGGATATAGCGCCCTTATTTTGTCACAATTTCCTGTTCGGTGGGTGTTGTCATGCAGCCACTTCACTCCGGCTGCTGTGCGCGGGTCTCATCACCAGCTGGTGATTAATAATTGTTGACCAGGGGTATCAAACGTACGGTCCGAGGGCCGGATCAGGCCCGCGGACAGGTTTTATCCGGCCCGCGGGATGAGTTTGCTAAGTATAAAAATTAACCTGAAATTTTTGAATGAAAGAAACTGCTGTTCTAAATGTGTCCACTAGATGTCACAATAGCAATTATTTGTATGTTTGTAGATTATGCTACATATGTACAAAATAAACCACATGATGTTAGTATGTTTTACCATGAATTGATTTACGTGGACCCCGACTTAAACAAGTTGAACAACTTATTTGGGTGTTACCATTTAGTGGTCAATTGTACGAAATATGCACTGTACTGTGCAATCTACTAATAAAAGCTTCAATCAATCAATCAATCAAGTACATCAGTCGAGGAAAATGATCAAACTACATAAATAACATACTGTAATTTGATTTTGATACAATGTTTTTATCTTGATTGATTGAAAATTAACGCCATTGAGTTGACTGATGAACATTGTCACATAATTTATTCAGAAAACATAAATAACGACAAAGTATATATACTATTAACCTCAACATGTAAGTGAAAAAAAACCCCAATAACATTATGATTTGTGCATTTTCAGAATGTGCTTGTTCTGTTTTTAAACAAAGAAAACAATCTGAAGTTGTCTTTATTTTTAAGTTATCGTGCCCCAATCTAAAAGGAGTTTAACACCCCTGGTTTAGACGTAAGCAATGTTCTATGGCGTCACATTAGTACCAAAAATCCAAGCGCGTAAAAACTGTTATCGCGCGCTGATTCTCCACTTCGACACCCTTTTGCGGGCGCGTGGTGCCTTTGTGCGCGCGCGGCGCCTTCTTGCGTGCGCGCGGTGCCTTTATGCGCGCGCGCTGCCTTTCTGCGCGCGCGCTGTCTCGGTCTGTGCGCTGTCATGTTTCATTTTGGTACTTTGGGGGCGGGCATGCTTAAACCGCCCCTTCTTTCTGATTGGCTTTGGAAAAAAAAAAGAAAAAAAAAGAAAAAAAAAAAAAGAAAAATACAACTTCAAGTAGGTTGTAAAAAAAGGCAGATGAAGTGAAACTATAGCAATGCTTTTCTTTACACTCTCTCATGCACACAGATACTCATGTTATGAGAAGTATATTGTTTCAAAAATATTAACATTAATTGTTGATATTTTAAACATCTTTCAGATTACATTGCTCGAATTCAAAAACCACTTTACTACACAAATATTAGGCCCAATGTGCAGGATTATTCTATTAGTATTAGTTATTTTTATGTTTTATCATATCTTAGCTTATTGTTATGTTTTATCATACCTTAGCCTATTTTTATATTATATTATTATATTTATATTTCAGTTTTTATTGTATTTTATTTTATTTCATATTGTAGTTTATTTTTATGTTTGATTATATCTTATCTTATTTCATATTATTTTTGGACTTTTACCTGATGTGTATTTTAATTATTTTTAATCCATTTATTTGATCATCTAGTGTTTCCTCAAAGAGCCCTCTGGATCTCCACGTCCAGAGGGTTCCTGTGATTGGCTATTGTCATTGTGTTGTTATTATTATTGTTGTTGTTGTTTGTTTATTTTTATGTACATGTTTGACTGTCTTCATGGGGTGTGGGTGTTATTTCTCATTTTGTTTTTAACTATGTAAAGCACTTTGAGCTGCATTTTAAATGTATGAAAAGTGCTTTATAAATAAAAAAATATTATTATTATTTTTAGTAATAGTACCCTTACAATCACTCCAAACCAGTTCAATAACTTACCTCTTTTTCAGCCAACATTTTTTTATCCACTTCTTCCTCCGTAAATCTTGATACATATTGACGATGACCCGCCCTGCTATACTTCTGATTGCTCAAAGCCAATCAGAAAGAAGGGGCGGTCTTAGCATGCCCGCCCCCAAAGTACCAAAATGAAACACAGCGCAAACGCGTGCGCAAAAGGGAATCAGCGCGCGATAACAGTTTTTACGCGCTTGGATTTTTGGTATTAATGTGACGCCATAACATTCTCTTATTATTATAATCAAATGACAGCAGTAATTTCCATTTCTAATATAAGTGTTTAGGCCCACTTACAATGACAATAACAAAAAATGTTGTTTTTCATGAACTGTGCACTTGTATTGTTTGTCTGGGTGGAGGTCCTGCTTTGGAAATAGTTTCTACCCCTTTCAGACATTGAGATGTAAGCAGGGGATCATGTGCACATTCCTGCAACTTCCTGTTTGTAAAAATTATATTTTTATCAGTATTTATTTAACATACTAAACAGCATTTCATGATTAATATTTATAAATTAAGATTCCTAATGAATGACACTAGAATAAGCACACATTTGATTGGTAAATCATAGTGTAACGACCTGGAATGACACTTTATGTGTGGTGTTGGAGTTGTCCGACTTTTTGTGTGGCTGTAAACGCATCACTGGCTAAGTGCCATATGTGCATGTGTTGGCGCAAGTGAGAAAGAGCGAGCGGCTGCTGTTGATATAACAAAGTTGCTTTTGGTCTGGTTTGTACTGCAGAAAATGACCACTTTTGCTAGATATCATTTTTTTTACTAATGTTTTGGTGATGTGTTTATGGCCGACAATAAAGAGTTTTGCTCAGTAAAGTGATGGATGGAATTCATGTCCTCAAAGCGTCTCTACAGACGTTACAATATTTGAACAATGATGACGAAAACTGTTTTCTCTGTCGTGTCCGTGGGTCGAAAATTGTTATGCACTTATTTTTTTATTTGATTTTGTGCGTGGCATAGATTTGCCGTGCGCAGAGGACGCTTGAGCAGTGCGCAATTGCACAGGCGCGCACCTTAGAGGGAACGTTGGACGTAAGCTCTTGTCAGGCTTTGCTTTACGTGTTTTTGGTGCACTCCCTTGTTGCACGCTTTTCTTCTGTATTTTTGAGCATAAACTCTGCACGCTGTTGCCGGCTGTCTTTTTACGACGTCCACCGCAAACTATGCGGATTCACCGTAACATATACAATAAGTCTCCTATGTGTCAATATATTTACACAAAGTTTGGATTTTTGTCAGATGTATATTTTCCGTCATCTTAATATCGAGCCATCGTTGTCGCGTTAATCGATGGAATCACGCTACATTATGTAACTCGCCGCGCTCCTTTTAACGAGCCCACACTTGGAGAGCTGCAGACGGAGGCATATCTTGCAGTAGCGAAACAAACAAAACAGAACCGGTAAGACGCCCGTAAAAGAAGGATAAAGACGGAATTCCCCAGCTAATAATGACAGTTTTTAATGTAAGCAGAAGAGATATACCAAGTATAAACGACCAACACTCTACGAAGAAGACAAATGTAGGGGGGGCTACTAATTATTGATTTATTTAATACTAAATACTGGTTCTATTAATGTATATGTACATAGGCGCCAATCTACATTTCTGCCAGTGGGTGCTCGGTGTGTGTGTATTAGTGTTGTCCCGATACCAATAAAATAATACAAGTATTTCGGTATTTTTCAGTACATTTGTAAATAAAGGGGACCACAAAAAAATTTCATTATTGGCTTTATTTTAACAAAAAAAGTATTACTGTACATTAAACATAAGTTTCTTATTGCATGTTTGTCCTTAAATAAAATAGTGAACATACAAGACAACTAGCCATGTCTTACAGCACCTCTTCCTGAGGGCGTTTCAGTGTTATAACTTCACCTTTATCGTTAGTTTTGAAGCCAAAATGCGTCCATTCTCCCTTTTCTGTCTACACACTGTGTCTGCTTGTAAGTACTCCGTGATTGTGCGCTGCCGAACATGCTCCTCTGCTCGTAAACCCAGCAATGACACGACGTGATGACGGGTGGGGTACTTTTCAGAGGCGGTATAGTACCGAATATGATTCATTAGTATCGCGGTACGATACTAGTACCGGTATACCGTACAACCCTACTGCCCGCCGTAACCACACCAAAACAACAACTATTTTTTAGTTAAGTTACGTTATCTGCCACTTTTAATGCGTTCACAGATCCTGGAGCTTTTCTGGTCTTCTCTTTAAGGCATTCTGTTGATTGGCAATTGCTCGGCTTGCTAACATCAGCAGTATTTAATTTTTTATTTTTTAAATAAGCCAGGCAATACTCAAGTGTATTAGCAAGCAATTCTGCAATTGTTGTTTAGCATCTGGGGTCAAAAGTAGTCCAAACGTCCAAGAACAGAGACAGTGAGGAGCTCAGGCACTAAGCTTTCTTTTCCATCATGTTCTGCAATTGTCGTATTATCATTTGCCATTCCGTGAAATATCAGTACTTACCAGTAGAAGCGATTGGGAGCCACTCTTTCATGCACCAGTTGCCACCTCCTCCCGAACTCCACTGAGCTGTAGAGCTGCGACAAGACAACGCATTCACATTTGATATCAATGACAACAAACACAACAACAAAATGACACAACGAAAATGTGGCGCCCGTCCGAAAAGAACGCATTTAGCACAACCGACATCTTTTGAAAAGGAACGGGGTGACAATTAGTGTCAGATGTTGCACTGCAAAAAGTCCGTGTTCAAAAACAAGAAAAAAAATACAACAATGAAGGGTATTTTACTTGAACTAAGCAAAATTATCTGCCAATAGAACAAGAAAATTCGGCCTGTCAAGACTTTCCAAAACAAGGAAAATTAGCTAACCTCAATGAACCCAAAAATACCTTAAAATAAGTATATTCTCACTAATAACAAGTGCACTTTTCTTGGTAGAAAAAAAAAAGACACCTTTTTGCTCAATATGTTGAAAAATATTCTTAAATTACGTAAATGCTAGTGCCATTATCTTGACATAATGATATGCGCTCGGCATTACATTTCCTGAAACCAGCAAACTTATACTAAAAACTAGTTTATTGTTCTTAATGGAAAGGCAACAAGGCAACCGCTTGTTACTCTCGGGGTCTCCTAGCCGCTCAGGCAAATCATATGGTCTAAAAATGCATTTTCCCATCGACAACATGACATCATCGCGCCAAGTGCGTGCTCTTTCAGTCAATTAGTGCGCATATATACAGCCCGGCCCCCCGGCCAAAATTGTTTAATTGTAATTTTGAAGAATTTACCTGAATGTGCATGAACTATTTCTGTTCAAAATTGTAAGAAATGTCACATGTTAAATGTTTAAATATTAACTGTCAGTTTACTGTACTCTGCCAACTGTACTACTATATGAGTACCTATTTTCTATTGTTTCATTGAAAATAAAACAGCAAAGTCCATTTGGCTGTCATCTGTTTTAATTATGAGACACAATTGTGTCAAAGTCATGATTTTTTATTTCATGCTTGAAATAAGAAATTATTACTTTAAAAAAGTAGTGTTATACTTGTGAGTGTTGACGACACAGCTTTGCAACAGTTGATATTCTAGTTTCAAGCATGTTTTACTCAATATAGGTCATAAAATCTCAGCAACAAGCCGGAATATCTTACTGAGATCATTTAGGACCAAAACCCTTAAAACAAGTAAAACACTCTAACATAAAATCTGCTTAGTGAGAAGAATTATCTTATCAGACAGAAAATAAGAAAATATCACCCTTATTTGAGATATTTAATCTTACTTAGATTTCAGTTTTTGCAGTGTGATACGAGGATCCCCGTGACTCAGACCCAGACAGGCAGAATGAAAAGGGTGGATGGTTGGATGGATACTGTCATACACATGCGCGAACAATCAAACTCATTAAAACATATTTTCCAAATTCAATTACCTCATCTGTCGTTCATAATCTGGCAAAAAAAAAAAAGACCCCCAAAAGCTGAAGTTTACATAATGTGAAACCAAGGACCGCTACATTCGGTAATTCTCTGTTCTTTTAACTACATCATGCATTAGTTTGTAGATATTGTATTCTTAACCCTTGTGTGGTGTTCGGGTCTGTGGGACCCGTTTTAATTTTTTTATTAAAAGAAAAATTATACAATTAATTAATTTTTCAAACTGAGACTCACTGACTTTGGCTCATTTTCTGTGAAGAACATATATCAGAATACATATTTAATGACCACACACCACACACACCCCCTACACATTTATATTACATATAAGATGTCCGGGGCTAATAGAAGTGTGGAAGTTGATGTTCTGTGTACCACACACACACACACACACACACACACACACACACACACACACACACACACACACACACACACACACACACACACACACACACACACACACACACACACACACACACACACACACACACACACACAGCAGGCTTAGACAGGAGGAGGACGGAGTGTAGGTACACAGAGCATCAGAGGGTAAAATGTGCGAGAAAATGAGAGCAGACAGTGTTGGCAAACAATGTTGCAACCTTGTGTGGTTGCACACCCCCCTACACATTTCTATTACATATAAGATGTCCGGGTCCACTGGACCCGGGGCTAATAGAAGTGTGGAAGTTGATGTTCTGTGTACCACACACACACACACACACACACACACACACACACACACACACACACACACACACACACACACACACACACACACACACACACACACACACACACACACAGCAGGCCTAGACAGGAGGAGGACGGAGTGTAGGTACACAGAACATCAGAGGGTAAAATGTGGGAGAAAATGAGAGCAGGCAGTGTTGACAAACAATGTTGCAACCTTGTGTGGGAACACAAAAGAAGAATCCCTGTGGGATGCAAAAACTGGCAGAGAAATTTTCCGTGCAACGTTCACATTGTTGTTACTCAAGCCAGCGTTTGTGGGTCTGATGGACCTGTTGCATTTTGTGGCTTTTAATGCCTCGCAATCAAACACTTGTATGTTAAAATACTGAACATATGTTTATTGGGAAAAGGTAAACATCTGTTCAGTATTTTAACATAAACGTGTTTGATTGTGAGGCATTTGATTGTCATGTCATGTTCGGATGTACATTGTGGACGCCGTCTTTGCTCCACAGTAAGTCTTTGCTGTCGTCCAGCATTGTTTTT
Organism: Entelurus aequoreus; assembly: GCF_033978785.1. NCBI lineage: Eukaryota > Metazoa > Chordata > Actinopteri > Syngnathiformes > Syngnathidae > Entelurus > Entelurus aequoreus. Next base: position 39,958,021 of record NC_084748.1, on the reverse strand, counting down.
GTTTACTTTGTAGCCAGTTCAGTTTTAATTTTCGTTCTGCATAGCCTTCCCTAAGCTTCAAGCCAGCGTTTGTGGGTCTGATGGACCCGTTGCATTTTGTGGCTTTTAATGCCTCGCAATCAAACACTTTCATGTTAAAATACTGAACGGATGTTTACCTTATCCCAATAAACATCGGTTCAGTATTTTAACATAAAAGTGTTTGATTGCGAGGCATTAAAAGCCACAAAATGGGGTTTGTGGGCTCTGTACCGAGGATGTCGTTGTGGCTTGTACAGCCCTTTGAGACACTTGTGATTTAGGGCTATATAAATAAACATTGATTGATTGATTGAAAATGCAACGGGTCCATCAGACCCACAAACGCTGGCTGAGTAACAACAATATGAACATTACACAAGAGTTAAGTACAACAACTCTTTTGTGTTTTGTACTGACCTTTGTTGACAAAGTTTTTTTCTCCAACCAACACAATGATGTTCCATGGACATATCTGTTTGCTTTCTAGCTTGCAGCTGTAATGTGATGAATTATAAAACATGACCATTTTTTATTTTCTATTGAAAGCGTGAGCACCCATGCGTGATGTGTAAACACCTACACGTGTATGGGTGACAACAATGTGACTCTCACTTATATTTCAGAGGCTATTTAGTCACCCGGAGGGTGAAATATGTGACTAAATGTTCAGCCAGCAGTCTAAACATCTGGCATTAAATAATTCCAAGAATGAACTTTTTGGTTTAGTCCACAGCTGGATCCAAACAATCGGATGCATTTGGACCATCTGAGGTCCTCGACGATGGGATTGCATGATGCAACATCACTAAAAGCTGTACAATTTGTAGGTTCGGCCGATTTGTTGAAAAGATGATGAAAAAAAAACATGTTTATTTGTGAGGTCATCACTTGTGCATTGCTAAAGGTCACATGACCACACATACTGAGCATTGTCTATTAGTTTGGGTGACATCTTGGTATGTACATAACACCAACATTCAACATTATTTAGTTCTGTGTTGTTTTTTGTTGTATTGAGGTCCTAAGTTGTGTATTTAGTTTGGTTCCGAGCACTTCTCCCCTCTTTTGTTTACGTTCCGTTGCTAGGCATCTTAACCTCATACTCACCTGTTTCTCGAAATGATTAGTGTCCCCACCGGTTGCATACCTAATCATCTCCTTTTTTTAACACCCGTCTGGCCATGCACTAAGTCAGTGTTGTTCAACCACATTAGTGTGCCGTGAGATACAGTCTGGTGTGCCGTGGGAGATTATCTAATTTCACCTATGTGGGTTAAAAATATTTTTTGCAAACCAGTAATTATAGTCTGCAAATTATGTGTTGTTGTTGAGTGTCGGTGCTGTCTAGAGCTCGGCAGAGTAACCGTGTAATACTCTTCCATATCAGTCTGTGGCAGGCGGTAGCTAATGGCTTTGTAGATGTCGGAAACAGCGGGAGGCAGCGTGTAGGTAAAAAGGTGTCTAATGCTTAAACCAAAACTAAACAAAAGGTGAGTGCTCCTAAGAAAAGGCATTGCAGCTTAGGGAAGGCTATGCAGAACGAAACTAAAACTGAACTGGCTACAAAGTAAACAAAAACAGAATGCTGGACGACAGCAAAGACTTACTGTGGAGCAAAGACTTACTGTGGAGCAAAGAGGGTGTCCACGATGTACATCCGAACATGACATGACAATGAACAATGTCCCTACAAAGAAGGATAAAAACAACTGAAATAGTCAACAATAATAATTGTTGCCGGGTAGAAATGCTGGAGGCTGGAATATATCGCCAATATTGGAGTGCTAATATCTGAGATTTTAGAAGTAGTCCGATATAATTAATATCGGATCGGGACACCCCTACTACTTAGTACCACTTTCTGCACTCACTTTGTGTTGTTACTAAACATATCTGCACATTAATTCCATCATGGCCTTTGTGTCTGCATCTGTGTCATTATTTATTTTGTTACCCCCTACGTAACAAAAGTAATGTAATATCTAATAATAAGTCCAATTATTGGGCCGCTACATTACCTCAGGGCGGGAGTCAGCAACCCGTGGCTCTAGAGCCGCATGTATCCCTGGACCTCTTTCAGAGATGTGTGAAAATGGAAAAAGATGAAGAACACAATGTTTCTGTTTTAATATATTTTCTGTAGGAGGACAAACATGACACAAACCTTCGTAATTGTTAGAAATCCCACTGTTTATGTTATACATGCTTCACTGATGAGAGTATTTGGCAAGCACCGTTTGGTCCTACTCATTTCAGTGATCCTTGAACTCATCGTAGTTTGTTTACATGTACAACTTTTTTCCGACGCTGCCACATACAGACGTGTTATATGCCACTCCTTTTTTGTCTCATTTTGTCCACCAAACGTTTTATGCTGTGCGTGAATGCACAAAGGTGAGCTTTGTTGATGTTATTGATTTGTTGGGAGTGCTAATCAGACATATTTGGTCAATCTAAGACTGCAAACTAATCAATGCTAACACGCTATTTAGGCTAGCTGCATTTACATATTGCATCATCATAGTCATTCACATTGACATCCCACTGGGTTGTGAGTTTTTCCTTGCCCTTATGTGGGATCTGAACCGAGGATGTCGTTGTGGCTTGTGCAGCCCTTTGAGACACTTGTGATTTAGGGCTATATAAATAAACATTGATTGATTGATTGATCTTGCCTCGTTTGTAGGTATATTTGAGCTCATCTAATTTCCTTTACTTATGTCCTCTGTGTATTTCATTTATATTTGCATTTCTCATGACACATTATCTGTATGTTTTATTGGCTGAATTTATAATAGTTGTTTGTGTGCCATGTTGTTCCAGACCACAGCAAACATTACCCAGCTTGCAAAGATTGTAATCAATATTTTAGAAGAAGATAGCCTGCTGTTTCCATAAACTTGGACACAAACATCTATACGTTTGGCCATTCTGAGCCAGTAATTTCCAGAAGTTATCTCATCATGTGAGAAGTGTGGAGAATGCATATATGTTTAAGTTATTTCTTTATTCATAGTCATGTTTGGAGCAGCTAGTATTTTTCCATGTATACTCTCTATACTTGTTTCTCTTTGTCTGCAGATGTCCGTGTAGTGTTTTAGGTATTGGATTGTGAGAGGAGAGAGATGCATCCCCCTCCTTATCTTATCAGTGTTGGAGAAGGGGGAGGCATTCCTTTCTGGACAGGGTGGGGGCTGTTTTCGTATTCAATAAATTGTCTCTTCCTGTTTGAATGTTAGACCAATTCGAGGTGTCGATATGAAAGGACGATTGGACTGGTCTCCTAAAGCTTTAGTAAAACTTGATAATATTCCTATTCTGTCTTGATGGTCCTTCTTACTCAGCATATATGTCATCTAAAGAATTTGGGATTGACCAGTGACTTTAATTCCCTGGGAGGGAAGGCTGATCAGACGCAACAGAAGCCTCCATTTTACTAATGATTTCCAATGTTGCAAAAATGTGTAGAATGAAAATTAAAATGCAACATTTCTGTCAACGAAGATTTGCGTCAGCTTTTTATAGTAGTCTAATATAGCTAATATAGACACTTACATCATGTTTTGTCTTCATTATAACACTTATAAAAGACTTAACATTTTTTGCGGCTCCAGACAGTTTTTTTTTTGTTGTATTTTTGGTCCTCTATGGTTTTTTCAACATTTTGGATTGCTGACCCCTGCCTTAGGGCTTAGGTAAAACAGGACATACATAAAATGTAACCGAAAATGAGTAGTCAAAACTAGAATGCATTTCAGAAGCATCAGAAGAAACAGCTGAACTACCCACGTGTATAATTTTGCAGTCTAATATGTGTAAAAAAAAGGTCATATACAGTATTCCCCTTGAAAACTTAAGAACTAGAAGTGTTCCCGATCAGGGTTTTTTTTCTGCTGATTATGATCACATGGATTAACTGTATATGTTTGAATTCATTTATGATGAGTGCAATTGACAGATTAACAATATATTATTGAAACTTGTGTGTTATTCTATTGTAATACAACAAAGTCAAAACTACACAATAATTACAGTAAACAAAAAGAAAACCACTCATTTAAATAATTTCATTATTGCCAGTAAAATTAACAGTAAAACTGTTTTATTTAAAACTGTTAAAACTGTTTTAATTTTACCCCACTGTGAAAAAACATATTAGTGTGTCCATAAAACAGGTAGTTAACACTTCAAATGTCAATGGTTGTTTTTGTTACTATTTTCTTAAAATGGCAAAACATAACATAACATACAAAAAAACTAATTTGTGCATTTAAATATTTTTTTTTTTAAACAAAGAGTACGCTATTGGACGCATACCAAGCTGTGCTTAACAAGCCTATGCAAACAAGACCTGGGGTTGGCTGGCAGGCCGGGTGAGAAATCACTTTGTCTAATTATTCTACCAGAATAAATGTACATTCAAGCAAGTGGCAGCAAAGTGAAACAGAGCATAAAGCAGAGTAGGTGGTGGGTGAGGGTTGTGTGAGCTCACGAATGCGGCAGCACTGCCAAAAAAAAGGAAGCGATGTAATGAAAGAGGAGCAGTTTTAGGGGGAAAGTGAGACGACGACCTGGCAGATACGTTAAACCCAGATTCCGAACTAACAAAGGTCTTAACTCATTCTCTTTCTATGCCACATCAATGTGGAATGCGCTCCCAACAGGTATAAAAGAAAGGGCATCTCTATCCTCCTTCAAAACCGCAATAAAAGTTCACCTCCAGGCAGCTACAACCCTAAACTAACACCCTCCCCGGATTGCTAATAATCAAATGTAAACAATCAAATGCAGATTCTTTTTCTTATGCCTTCTGATCTCTCTCTCTCTCTCTCTCTCTATGTCCACTACTTGATGTCCATACCCCCCCCCCCCCCCCACCCACCCACCCCTCCCTCCACACCCCTGATTGTAAATAATGTAAATAATTCAATGTGATTATCTTGTGGGATGACTGTATTATATGATAGTATATATCTGTATTATGAATCAATTTAAGTGGACCCCGACTTAAACAAGTTGAAAAACTAATTCGGGTGTTACCATTTAGTGGTCAATTGTACGGAATATGTACTTCACTGTGCAACCTACTAATAAAAGTCTCAATCAATCAATCAATCAATACTGTGGTTAATGGACTTACTAGTATTAATGCTTTCATCACTAACAATAAGTATTTGTTTTGTATTTGCTCGTCT